>NC_090654.1:211027536-211204236 GCF_040937935.1 Hyperolius riggenbachi
CAAAAACTGTGGAGCTCACTATAGACTTCAGGAAGCACCCCCCTGTGCTTTCCCCTGTCCTCATCGATGATACTGCGGTTTCCAGTGTGTCCGATGTACGATTCCTTGGCACAACCATAACCAAGAACCTTAGGTGGGAGCAAAACACTTCCAAGATACAGAAGAAGGCCCAGCAGAGGCTTTTCTTCTTGCGTCAACTAAAGAGATTCGGCATGCCGCGCAAACTGTTGACCAGCTTCTATACCGCTACCACAGAATCCATACTCTGTTCCTCTGTCATAGTATGGTACACAGGAGCATCCGCCAAGGACAAGCACAAACTTCAAAGGGTAATTGACACTGCGGAGAAAATCATAGGATCACCCTTGCCTCCACTAGACCTACTCCACATGGCGAGACTCGGGTCGAGGGCTTCCAAGATCTCTGGCGACCCCTCCCACCCGGGGAATCGCCACTTCGAGCTCATGCCAACAGGCCGACGTTACAGGACCATCTACGCCAGAACCACCAGGCGCAGGAACACATTCTTCCCTCAAGCTGTTCTCCACCTGAACTCTATCACCTAGCCAGCACCCCGATCTCCGAACTCTCTTCACTCTGGGCAGTACTGGCCCACACCCTAGCTGCTAGTGCTCCCATGAGTGTGCCAGAGCTCCCATGAATGTTCACCAGTATCTGCATGTTGCTATACCTCTCTCATTGTAATTCCTGTTGTTCTTGTTCTGTCTGCAATGTAAAGATGCCATGTGTACCACAACCAATTCCGGGTACGACAACTGCCGTACTTGGCGAATAAACTTGATTCTGATTCAGAAGTATGGGATTCCATGGGGTGAAATACCTTGTTAAAGTAACTCCAAGCACCTCTCATGGGCATGCCTCCACTTAAGGACCAGCTAACGCCCATAGGCGTCGGCAGGTCTTACGTGGTTTCCCATGGGTCGACCGGCCTTTCCATGTCAGTTCACGGAGGGTATCTCCGTGAACAGCCGGAGAGCCGCCGATCGCGGCTTGCCGGCAAAATGTAAACACGCGGGGAAGAAATCCCCGCTGTTTACATCATACGGCACTGCTGCGCAGCCGCGCGTGACGTAGATCGGCGATCCCCGGCCTCTGATTGGCTGGGGATCGCCGGCATATGATAGGCTGAAGCCTATCCTTCAATGCGCAGGACGGATATCCGTCCTGTGCAGCCCATGGAGGGAGAGGGAGGGACGGGAAGGCAGGGAGCGCCAAAAACGCCATGACCCCTCTGGAGGAGCCTCTAGCAATGCTATATGTGTGACTTCCTCTTCCTGCTTCATTCAGTGATTTACTTCTCTTACAGAGAAGACAGGGGTGACCGGAAGTTCTAACATAGCCAAGATGGCAGCCGTGAAATCGAAAGAAAACTATTTGGTGTAGAACAGCGAATCAGGCATCAAATGAAAGAGGAGAGCACAAGCTACAGAATGGTATGCATCTCTAAATACTTTGCATTACTGGTCAGAGTCTCTTTAAAGGACCCATTTAAAGGTGCTCGGAGTCCCTTTAAGCTGCTGCTTCTTTCTCTACATATTTGCGTGCAGGACACTGTCCCTCATGCACCTCCAGACTCCATTGCAGAGTAAACGCTGCTGTGTTATAGCTGAGCAGAATGTCAGTACTGCGCTTCTGCCCGAAAGTGTTGCCCTAACAATTGAGTAGTTATTGCAACATTAACCGAAAGTGTGGAAAAGCCTAAAAGAGGAGCTGTCAGCCATACTATCTCAGAAAAAAAAACACATAAGTAGATAAATACTTGCTCTACTTACATATGTATTGCACTGTCCACATCTTGATTTTAGTGATTTTTCAACAGTAGAGAAAATCCTTCTTCGCATTTCCCATTTTAGCTGTGGCTATTCTGAAGTCAATCCAGATGTAATTTCCTCCCTTACTCTCCTCTGCCAGATTTGCCCTCCCTTCTCTATAGAAAATGCATGGTTTCAGCATGAGAAATATTGTTCAGAGAGGAACCGAGGTGTGGGAGGGGGAAAACAGGAGGGGAAGAGGCTTCAGCCAATCAGGCTGCGTTAAGTCTGAGGGGGAAGTAGAGAAGCCAAAAAAAGGACAATCCAGCATTCCCTGCAACTTCCTTTGTGTGTACCACATTTTGTGTGTACCAAATAAGATAATATCAGGTAAACTGGTAAATGATCATTTATCAACAAGAAAAGTAATAGTGATTTTAACTTTTGGATTCCCTGGTTAGCATCCTTATTACTACAAAAATACGCGTTGCCGCATATCTACGCGTGCGGAATGCGGCAACGCGTATTTTTGTACGCGGTGTGGTCCGCAATAGCGCTAATTGCATTGGTGAATGCGTCCAATAATACGCATGGCGGCCGGCGACTGGTGAGTCGTCAAAAACGAAACTAAGTGACAGCGGGGGACCAGAGGATTCCAGAGCGGCGCCGAGGGCACAGGACTGCTGCAGGGGACTGGTAATAGCCCCAGGTAAGTGAAACTCTTTACCCCCCGTTCAGTTAAGGTTCTCTTTAAACTATGAAACAGAGAAGAGCTAAAGACCCTTTGAACTTCTCTGCAGTAAACTTTTATCTGAAATTGTCTTTCACGGTTTCTTTGACGTAGAAGTGCTTCAGAAAATAGCACTGTAGTTAACCAAGTTTGGTCAGAGAGCTCTTAGAAGCTATTTTGCATAGACAACAACGGAAATTTCTCAACTCTTCCTGCTGTGGGGTTGGAGAGTTTGAGCAATTTTGTGTACCTGGAGTCAGAGTTGAAGTCGGTAGTTTCATAAACTGAGACAGATGATTTTTGTACCAACTCCACAGCTCTGCTGGAAACAATATGAGACTCATAGCTTTGTTACTAATGTTTTATTTCTTAGCTGTACTACACATACAATTAAATTATCTTATAAGTTGTTTTTTTTCACTTCAGATTCCCTTTAAACCCTGCAGTGGCTACATTTCATTGGTCCTTTTCAAGCTGTGTAACCCTGCATAAAATTAGCAAAAATTCAGCATGAACTTGCAATAATTTGCATGAGTTTGGGATGATATGTAATCCCTAATCAAATGCTTAATAAAGCTCGCCACCCACAAAAAGGTGTGTGTTTTTTTTTTTTTTCGTTTTCTTTGCCCCCAAAGCTTAGTTTCCCTTTAATGCATTAGTAGACTTAAAAGTGAACCAGAGACGAAGCACCCTCATGTATTTTACCATATATATCAGTGGGAACATTAGAGAAAACACCTACCCTGCTTTCTGTTGTATTTTTCCTTGCTCAGCTTGCTTGTTATTAGTCCTGATAAAATCCCAGACTAAGCATTCAGTCTGCCTTTGCTCAGGATTCATTATAGCTGAGTCATTATAGCAGAGCCAGAAGGGGGCAGGCTTGGGCTTGAAAAGACATCATAGAAGACAGACTCAGCTATAATGATTCCTGAGCAAAGCCAGACTGAATGTTCAGTCAGGGATTTTATAAGGGCTGATAAGAAGCAAGCTGAGCAGTGAAAAATGAAACAGAGCAGGGTAGGTGTTTTCTCTAATGTTTCCACTGATCTATATGGTAAAATACACGAGGGTGCTTCGTCTCTGGTTCACTTTAAGCTATCCATACTTTGGCAGCAACAACTAAGGTGCAAAAGTAAGCCAGTGAGTAAACACATCTCTGTTCTGAGAAAGTATTATAACACAGGTATAGAAACAATGATTGTGAACACTGGCAAGTTTGTCTCTGGACTGTGGCAGAAATATACTGATCTTCCAAAACATTAAGGGCCCGTTCACACCTGAGCGGGAATCGCACGATTCCCACTCACGGCAAACCGCTAGCGGTTCTGCAAGAACCGCTACACAATGTAGCGAGTGCCAGTGTTCTCACTGCCGCGGTTGCGGTTAGTGATAACCGCAACCGCGCTGCATGCAGTGGTTTGCCGGCGACAAGCGTTCCGCAGATTTGCGATCGTGATTAGCATGCATAGCACGCTAATCGCGATAGCTCCAAAACCGCCGCAGTGTCCAGTGATTTTTCCGCGCTAATCGCGGGAAACTCACTCCCGCAAAACGCCGGCGTTCTGCGATTTTAAGTGTGAACAGGCCCTAAAACCACTGACGGATAAAGGTGAGTAACACTGATTATCTTGTTACTGTGGCACCTGTCAAGGGGTGGGATATATTTGGCAGCAACAGTTTGTCCATGAAGGTGATGTGTTGGAAGCAGGTAAAACAGGGAACCATAAGGGTTTTAGTGACTTTAACAAAAAACAATTCGTGATTAGTAGATTGTTTGGTCAGAAGATCTCCGAAACAGGAGGACCTGTGGTAGTTCCAGGGATGGTTAGTACCCAACAAACTGGTCCATGAAAGGACAGCCGGTGAAAGGAAGAACTACCAGTTCATGAGGCCCAATCCTACATAAATGGGTTCTAAGAATCCTTATAGCAGACAAGAGGCTGGGTCTGCGTATACTGCCCAGCCTCTGTTGCTATACAGCGTCCCTCCAGGGTCCCCCTGTGCTCTGCTCCCCATAAATCACACGCCGTGCTGGCGACACTCAGTTGTTGCCAGCCGGCTTTTTACCTCTGCCTATCAATCTCGCCGCTCCCCCGCCTCCTTCTAGGTCGCAGCTCCCCGCCCGCGTTTCTTCGCTCCCCGCTGATTAGAGGCAAGGGACGCGGGCAGGAAGCGGCGACCTAGAGGAGGCGGGGGAGCGGCGAGATTGATAGGCACAGGTAAACAGCAGCGTGTGATTTATGGGGGGCAGAGCAGAGCGCAGGGGGCCCCTGGAGGGACGCTGTATAGCACCAGAGGCTGGGCAGTATACGCAGACCCAGCCTCTGTCTGCTATTAGGATTCTTAGATCCCACCTCGGGTTCTCTTTAACCATCAGAAAAAGATGTGAGGATACACAGTGCACCACAATTTGCTGTGTGCTGGGCTCCAGAACAGTCAGAGTGCCCCTACTGAAGCCTGTACCTACAATGGAACAATGCTTGTTCAGGGTCTATGGCTAAAAGAGTATTATTGGCAGAGGATCAGCAGAACAGCCAGGCTATCTGCATTAACTAGTTCAGCCTTCAGTCGTTTTTCACCTTATGCATCTATCCAACTACCGCCCTATCTCCCTCCTCCCCTTTGCCTCAAAACTCCTTGAGCATCTGGTTCACAAACGCCTGACCCAGTACCTCAATGCCAACTCACTGCTAGACCCACTGCAATCTGGATTTTGGCCTGCCCACTCAACCGAAACTGCTCTCACCAAAGTCGTCAATGACCTTGCCTTAGCTAAAGCTGAAGGTAAATACTCCATTCTCCTCCTCCTTGACCTTTCAGCAGCTTTTGACACAGTAGATCATCCCCTACTCCTCCAGTCCCTCCAGTCCATGGGCATTCACGATCTCGCCCTGACCTGGCTTTCATCCTACCTCTCCAACCGCTCCTTCACGACCGCCTTCAATGAGTCCTCGTCCACCCCCAACCACCTCTCGGTGGGAGTCCCCCAAGGCTCAGTCCTTGGCCCCTACTGTTCACCCTATACACATCCTCCATTGGCAAGATTATCTCCTCCATGGGTTTTAACTATCATCTTTATGCAGATGACACCCAGATCTACCTCCACACCCCTGACATATCCACCACTACCATGGACAAGCTCTCCTCCTGTCTATCAGCCATCTCCTCCTGGATGTCCGCCAGGTTCCTGAAACTAAATCTAGACAAAAACTGATTTTATGATATTCCCACCCCGGTCATCCATGAACCTCCCAGATGTGCATGTCACTGTTAACCACACTACCATTCGCCCTACCTCTCAAGCCCGCTGTCTGGGTGTCACCCTGGACTCCCACACTCTCCTTCACTCCCCACATCCAAAACCTCACAAAGTCCTGCAACTTCCACCTTCGTAACATCTGTAAGATTCGCCCTTTCCTGACCTCTGCCACCACCAAACTCCTCATCCATACCCTCATAATTTCCCGCCTTGACTACTGCAATGCCCTTCTGTCTGGTCTCCCTATGACCCGAACAGCCCCACTGCAGTCCATCATGAATGCGGCAGCCAGAATTATCCACTCTTCCCATCCCTCCACCACGGCGGATCCCCTCCTTGAATCCCTCCACTGGCTTCCTATCCAGTCCAGAATCAGATTTAAGATACTGTGTCTGACCTACAAATCTGTCCACAAAACCTGTCCAACCTACATTTCCTATTTTACTTGCGAAACCAATATCTATAAACGTTATCGATACACACGTAGCCGCTCACTCCGCTTTTCCAATAAACTTTGCCTAACCGCTTCCCGCATCACCCAGTCCCATGCACGCCTCCAGGACTTCTCAAGAGCTGATCCAACACTATGGAATTCCCTACCTCCACCCATTAGGGCAGCCCCCTCCAACATCTTCAGGAAGGCCCTCAAAACTCACCTTTTCACTCTGGCCTACTACCCCTCACAAGTGCTCTAAACACACAGCTGAACTCTGGTCCCCTACCTTTCGTGTCTTTGCCTCTCCCTCTAGATTGTAAGCCTTTGGGCAGGGTCCTCCTCCTTTTGTGTCCTACCTGATCATGCGCCTCCATTACTGTGAACCCATGCTATGCATCTGAGTGAACCTAACTTGCCTAATCTCCATGCTCCCCTCCAGTGACTAAGCATTACCTTGTACTCATACTGTGCTGCATGATCTGGTCTTTCTTGTATTCAGGTATTGTCATTTTGCTGTATGTCACCCCTAAATATTGTCTGTAACCTAAACTAATGTCCAGCGCTGCGTAATATGTTGGCGCTTTATTAATACAATACATAATAAATAAATAATGCATCCGAGCAATTTTCACCTCCCATTCATTCGCCAATAACTTTATCACTACTTATCACAATTAATTGATCTAGATCTTGCTTTTTCCACCACCAATTAGGCTTTCTTTGGGTGGTACATTTTCTAAGAATTATTGTTTTCTAAATGCATTTTAACAGGAATGTTAAGAGAAAAATTCATTAGTTTTCGGCCAGTATAGCTTTAAAATAATACACGCTACCATCATTAAAATCCACTTCTTTTATTTGCCCATTTGTACCGGTTTTTACACCATTTAAATGATGTCCCTATCACATTGTATGGTGCCAATATTTTATTTGGAAATAAAGGTGCATGATTTCACTATTTACCAGCTTAATATTAAAAAAAGTTTAGACCCTTAGGTAACTATTTATATGTTTTTTATTAGTTAATTTTATTCTGGTATTTTTTTGTAGTGTGGGAGGTAAACAGTTAATTTTAAATGTAATTGTTTGCAAACTCATTTAAAAAATGTATGCAGATGTAGTTTTACTATTTGGACTCAAGATGGCCTCAGTCAATTTTGTTTTTCTTTCTGTAAGCGAGCGCTCTCGCTTCTAGGAAGTATAAGGAGGACGTGAAACTTTTTTTCTCTTTAGAAATATCCTTCTAACGGGGACTTAGATCAATTGATGGGAACTGTGTTCCCATTCATTGATCTCTGAGCTAACGGGCAGTGGCACGGGAGCGCGCAGGCCCGCACGATCGGCCGAGGGAGGGCACAGCAGCAGCCTTTTGGACGTAGCAGATACGTCCAAAAGGCAAAAGTAGTTAAAAGACAAAAATGTCAGCCTCTGTATTCCTCCCAATTCAGGTGAACTATAAGTTCATGTGGATGTTACTTTAACATGTGCCAACTACTGTACCTGCGGGACCAGTCAAGAAATCTGTATTTCCTGACTGCTGAGGACTAAAACGATCTGCTGCTAATCTTCATGCCAGGTACCGCAGGAAAGGTCGTGGAGCCCATGCTTCAGTGAACCACAGCATGTTTGCTGATTGGCACAAGAGCAACCTACAGTATTAGTCATACAACAAACATTATTACATATAAGAAAAGTCAAGTGCTTCCAATGTTTTGGCTGATCAGTATACATTAGTAGATTTTTACGATTAAACAAAACCAAACATAAAAATTAATTCATTCAGTAAGTGTTTTACAGAATTACCCCTTCTGTTGATCTTGAGTTACTATTTGCATAAGTCTAAAAAGAAAATGAATGATAACATTTCCACAACTCACTGAAGATTTACTCTAAGCCAATATTTATTCAAATAATTAGCTATGAGCTCATTTATACCTGCAGACTAAATACAGCCCTGACTATTAAACTGCCACTGGAAAAATCAATGCATAACAATTCACACACCATCAATACTCAAACATCTCATCAGTGTCAATTTACCACCCCATCGGAGGTCACCACAAAATTTGAATATCAACTAGAAATTAATAGAGGAATTACTCATACAACATCAGCATCCAGTCCTCTCAAGAATGCCAGTACAGCAACATGTGTATGCGTCTGTAACAAACATATGAAAAACAGAAATTGAAAATGGCTGACTTCAAGCTGCCTACCATATATGGGACAGCGTGATGGTGTAGTCAGTGGATAGGACTCTCACCTTTCAGCGCAAGGGTCTCCAGTTCACATCTGGGCCAGGACTCCAGCTGCAAGAAGTCTGCATATTCTCCTCATTGTTTTATAGTGTTTCTTCCAATCACTCCAGTTTACTACCACATTCCAAAAACCATATAGTAGATAGGTTAATTTGTTCCCCTTGAAACTGGCCTTACTCTGGGATATGGACGTTAGCCTAAGACTATGGTAGGGATGAGACTATGAGCTCCTTGGAGGGCACTTATTGGCATGACTACAGACTGTGTATATATACTTATTTACATTTTTTCAGCACCACCCCCAAGTAAAGCCCCTCCTTCTTATGCAACACTTCCTCAAATTAATCTACTTTTTTTGTTGCAAGATTATAGAGAGGAGAGCTCTCCTGCCTTTCAGTGCTGGTTTCAGGACACTACATATGTGGAGCATTTATGTTTTTTTCCATGTTGTGTGGGTTTCCTACAGGCACTCTGATTCCTTTCCACATTCCAAAAACTTAATAAGTTGGCCCCCAAAAAGTGGCCCCAAGTTGTGTTAGGAATATCAGTCTATGACTATGGTAGGACCATTATATTGTGAGCTCCTCTGAGGGACAGATAGTGACAGGATTATGGAAAGTGCTACAAAAAATGCAGGCACGATATTAACACAATAATAATCATTTATTAATAATAAATTGAGGTTCTTCAATTTTTTATGCACTTCGGTTGGAACTCAGACAAGCATACGTCTTACAGTAAGTTTGTAAGGGCAGGGTTTCTATCCCCTTTTTTCCTGGTAACTTCCTGTACATTTTGTTAGTCACAATGTATTATTCACTGTGATATTTATTTTGTCTACCAACTTTATATTATGTACCAGCTTGGTATTTATGTGCCCATGTTTGCTTTTTAGTTTGTACAGTGCCAGGAACGATTATAGTGCTATGTAAATCAATAATCATAATAAAGTACAGTTATTCTTTCAGCATAGATCTTTTGCTGCAAAGCTAATTATGCCTATTATAGTGGTCAACAATAAATACCAGCATCCACTGCCTGTAAAAACCGCTGACCCCTATTGGGAGATTTAGTGTAACAACAGCTGGTGAAGTAAAGGCTGTCAAAGCCTGCGGCAGGGAGATGGCAGTGACCCCAGAATCATTAATCAAGTTTTAGAGCATTTAGCAGCAACATTCTACCTATTGCTAAGTGTGATATTTACCAGATGGCACTACACCTCATTAGAGATAAATACCTGTTTAAAATGAGAAAGATTTCTATGGATTAGCTTTTCTCTGAGCAATAAGCACAAGTAACATTTAAAGTTGCACAAATATGAAAAACAGCTGAGGCTAATTAGCCAGGTTGCAGTTTTAAGGTAATTTTTGAGATCACTGATAAATCGCACCATTAGTCACTGACTTTTGATACTTGTATACTCCATTGCTGAAAGCTAACCAACTACCCATGCTATACATCATTGTAACTCGATGTACCGGTAAGTGTTTTAACTGCGTCATAGCAGACAGTGTGAGGATGTTACCTCAGTGTGGGGAGCAGCTAATTTCATAGATGTGATGATCTGCTCTGCTGTCTGCACAGGCAGACAGCTGTTTGACCATTCTTTAGGTCTGAATGCTACAGGTCTCTGGAAAAGAGACCTGTCTTCACTTTGCAAGTTTCAGAGTTGCTCTGCTGGTGAGGAATTTGCATACACTTGTCATGCAAATTGCTTAGCTGTTTCCTCTGATGGCTTGCAGTATAAAAAACATTTCTTCCCAGAATTCCTTGCTTGTCATGATGGTTTGTTCCTGCTAACTCTCCTGGATTATCAGCCTTGCTATTGTTTGCTAAGATTATCTTAGAGTAATTCCTTGGGACTGCACTAGGCATCCCTTCTAGCGCAGCCAGGTTGTATTATCTGTTCTGCCTTGTATGGTCTTTCTGTAGCGATTATCTTGTCGCCAGCGGCGGTCGACAGGAAATCGCTCTGTCTGTTTGGATCGCATTCGCCCTAACGGTAGTGGCAGTGGTTCCTTCTGTATTCTGTATTAGGGGTGCTAGCCAGAGCAGCGGTTGCTACTGGTAGCCCCATCTGTTTGTCTGTCTGGATCGCATCCGCTCTAGCGGCAGTAGCGGTGGGTCCTTCTGTGCTCTGTCTGGGAGTGTACGCCAGAGCTGCGGTTGCTGCTGGCTGCTCCTTCTGTCTGTCTTGTCTGGTACGAATGCTTGCTGTAGGCTCGGTGAGGTATCCATTTAGCAAGCTTTCACGTTCTCTATTTCGTGTTTGTGTTACATTGGTTAGGGTGGCACGCTTATCACTGGGCGCCTAACGCGCGGTGATCGTGTCTTAACCACGTTCGCTGTTGCGAATGAGTGCGGTGTTCGCGTTTCGCCTGCGTTTGTTATTTTCCTTGATGTTATGATCGTTGTTATTTGCTATGTCTTTCTTGCTACACTTGTACTCTGTCTGATTCGGTCTTGTGTCACTATTGGCAATCGCCACTCTTGCGATTGCGTTCCCACTTCGGTTCCGTTGTTGTGTGTTCACCGTCGCTGGGTGGCGACTAGATTGGTGGACACACATACATTCTGTCTCTGTGCTCTTTCTCTTTAAGGGCTATCTTGCCCTGCATTGCTTCAACTCGTACAATTTCCATCTGACATCTGTGGCCGTGCAGAGGCTGTGTTCATCTGCACTCCACAGCTCCATCTACCGGTGGGAATTGCCCTCTACAGGTGCATAGCACCTAAGCTGGGTTCTGTCAAATTACACGCTTGTGGAGGATTTCCGCAGTGTCAGCGCGCATCTTGTGCGCTGACCACGGAAATAATTCCGCAATTGTTACAATAGACAAGGGAATGTTACTTATATCGCACATTCACTTAGAGGTGACAGAGGAGACCCTAGCATGTAATAGGGACTTCAGCTTAAACCCTATGAGTGAGCTCAATTGTTGATAGTTCTTTTAACATTTGGTAATGCATGAATTCCATAACAATCGCAATGTAACAGTGTACAAGGGGCCTAATAGTGCTGCTGGACGGGAAGTGTCAAATGAACAAGTTCAGAAATACAGTTCAGGCATCCCGGTTATCCAGAACTCATCAAACCAGCAGGCTCAACCAACCAGCACAAATTGCCAGCTGTGCTCAAAGTGGTGAAGGCCAATTTCTTAGGCCGTTTGTGGGCTCTGCTGTGCTTAAATACTGTGGTCCACAGCTCCCCAAAGGCTCCATCTACCTCTAATTACTGTATTTTAACATTTAATAGAGTTCATGGTATGTATATAGAGTGGGGTGTATTAGCTAGACCCATTTTTAACATTAAGCCTCGAGCAACCAGAAAGCACACTTATCCATCATTAGCTGATCCCCATCGGTGTTCGATAACCAAGACTCTACTGTAGATGGAAGCAGTCTGATGAATTTCATGATTTTAAATCTCTCAGTGACAAAGCAAAATCATCCACACTCCCTGGCACCGATGCACTGCAGCAGAGCTGCTATTTGCAATGTGCTGCAAAATCACAATATGTAAGCAATAATGTACATATTGGTGAAACCCAGAGCTGTGCTGCACCCGCCATGGCATTGGTAAGATATCTCACTCTGTGCACAGGCTTCACATCCAATCATCCCAGTATCAACTTTAATCTTAAAATGATTGAACACTCGCAGGAAAGATAATCACCCTAATGGGCATTTTATGTTAGCCTCTATTAATAGTGGCTTGAACTAGTGTATAAATATATTTGGCATTAAATACATAACTGCCATTTACATTACAGAAATGAACGGAGGGAACAGCCAAGATGACAGAGTGTGATTCACAGTCTTTATTTCTCCAGATTGTACTTTGATATCAAACAGCCACATGTTTATGCCCATGAAAGCATCACATGTATTAAAAAAAAAAGTAGTTGAATGCCATTGTTATTACTTAGCTTCAGGCATCTTCTGGCCACGTTTCCCGTATTCCTGTACTGAAGAATGCAATGCAAAGTCAGAGCACCTCTATTCTGGCATCTGTGCACCTGCCTGATACCTCAATAAAGTGAACCTGAACTCTTGCATAGGAAAGAAGGAAAACATAGAGAAATGCACCCTGTTTATTTTTAGAGAGTTTAGTCTGTCTAAATACCCCTTATCTGTTTCTAATCATAATTTGATCCCTCAGCATTGTCAGCTGACTGCCATGGTAGAGATCTCATTTGTAAATACAGGAAGATAACAATATGTCTGCTTCCAGGAAAACATGAAGTAGACAAACTGCAGATTTATTGCAGGAATTATATCAACTGGTTTTCTTTAAAGGTTATTATGCTGTATCTTATCTTAGGGCAGAGAGGAAGTTCTGAGTTCAGGTTCACTCTTGCACTAGGTTTATTATTCCAAAAAGCCTCCCTTTGTTACAGTACTGTTCAGGTGGGTTTTTTTTATGCGCTTGCTTTTTCAAGTATGATTCAACAGAGCGCCTTCTCATTGTGCTCCATCTCAAAGCAATACTAGGTCCAGGAGGCACTTTTTAAACATATTCCTTCTTTGTTGGGATGGTTGATAACATTTCCTCTAATAATTCTATTACAATGCTGCCACAGTCCAGTGCCCTGCATCAACTCTCGAAAGGTAATTCATTGACAATTATGCAGAGCATAGGTTTTCTTTGCAATGTTTGGACCTTGCTTGAGATGTGCAATCATCCTCTAGAATAAAACCTGTGTCCTCCTCTGTCTGTGCAACTGAGAGTAAGAATTTAGAATTCCATCTAAATGCACCATCCATTAATCTATATATGCCACTGTTTTGCAGCATTTGCCAATGTGTTTGTTCTTGCAGCTGCACTGCATTTCCAACTACCAGGTGAACGCCACGTAAATGCCAGAACCAAACACAAGTGGCAGATGCATTGTGGCACACTGTGAACTGTCGATATGAACACCTGCAGTCAATTCATCTGAAAAAGCCCTGCCTATCACTGTTCCTCAGTACAGGTAACATTGTGGCAGCTCAATACAAAAGGATGAAAAAAAAAGCCACTGCTGCCTACTTAAAAATCACATTTGCCATTTTCTATAAGGTGTTTATGTGGCATGTATCTTGTGTCATTACCTCTAGTCTACAGATACAATGGCATACATTCTTTTAACACCCCAAATAAATCTATAGTCATGACAAAGCAGGTAGAGAAATATACAAATAAGTGCATAAGGAAGATTTGCGATTTGCAGATTACAGAACTCTGAAATCATCTGTCACACAAAGTGACTACAGCCATAAAAAAATGGAATTGCATTTTTACAGCATCAGTTTACACATTTAAGAGAAGGTTTTGTGACATGATAGCCTAGGCTAAGCATCACTGGGAGGACTGGGTTAAATATATAGCAATATGCAGATATAGCAAGTGCTTCTGAATTACTATATTCTATTATATTTAATTACGGTGCATCTGTAATGAAGGTACCAGCTGAAATGTGAAAAACATAAAACAAAGCGAAAGTTGTTTTTTTTTTTTATTTGTAAAGTTTCAAGTATAATTTCATCATAGCCTAGGCTAAACATCACTGGGAGGGCTGGGTTCAATACACAGCAATATACAAATATAATTAGTGAGTGTTTCTGATTTACTACATTCTGCTATGTCATTACGGTGCCTCTGTAACGAAGATACCAGTTTCAATGAAAAAAAAAAACCATGCAACATAGCTGAATTGTCTTTTTTGGATTTATAAAGTTCCCAAGTACAATTTCATCAAGGTCCCACCTTAAACTTCTTAATTCGGACACCTGTAAACAATAATTCCTGCTTAAAGTGAACCTCCGGACTAAAAATCGACTCAGCAGCACTGAAAAGGCTTTGTGTTTCTTTAATAGTTTCACAGCATGAGAACTTTGTTTCTCTTATACAAGCCTCATTTTTAGCTGCACAGAAGAAAACTGCCCGGGCTTTTTTCCCCTGATGTTGTGCAAAGCATGATGGGATTTCTGATTTTGTTGTTCTCGTTCTGCTGTTTTGGTGCATTTTTTCTTTTTTTTACATTTTGAATTTGACATTTGAAGCCTAGCGTGTGCAGCTGGGAGGGGTAATCAGGACACAGAATAGTTGGAACTGTGTCTCCTGCTCCTTGTCACCTCCTTTCAACCAAAAAAATGGCTGCCCCCATGACAAAGATGGCAGCCCCCATGCATCACAAACATTTGCCTGTTCTTTTTAAAACAGGGTGGGTAAGATATTATATTACCTATCTATTCTAATTAACATAACTAATGTAACTTGATGACAGTATGTTTGTTTAGGCTGAAGTTCCCCTTTAAAAAAAATTGAGTTAAAGGGAACTAAGCACCATTTCTTTCACTAAAATTTCTCCTGGCATAGAAGCTGCCATGTTCCCCCTCCTCTTTTCACAGTCCTTATTTACAAAAGTCCGAGATGCTATCTTGCCACATTCACTGTAGATCAGGGATGTCAAACTGGTCCTTTGAGGGCCGAGACCCTCACACTTTTTTTTTTTTTTTAAACAATTGTTTTTATTACATTTTTCAAGACCCTCACACATTTTTGACACAGCTCAAATTAATTGATGGGACTGAATCAAGAAAGGTGTGGTCCATCAGGTAGAACACGTTTTTCCATTTCTCAGTCCATCCTAAACACTGGCATGGATCTGGCCCTCCAGGCCTGGAGTTCGACACCTGTGCTCTAGATAATCTCTTTGAAGAAACTGTCCTAATTATTGTTCTGGAAGCCAAATTACATCATTACCCACCATCCACGTGGACCTGGAGGGGGAATAGTAATTAACGCCGCCGGGACTTGTGCAGGAGCAGGGTAACCGGCTGTATCCTGTACCCAAATCTCTGAGCGGCGATTTCTCTCATACGCCTAATATTCAGAATTGTGTTTATACATGTAATAAATCTGTGTTTAAGGGTAGATTTACAGTGTGCACTGCTTCGGCGTGCAATTACATTAATGGTTATGTTTAAAAAAATAAATAAATTCATTTTTCGAAAGGGAAGATCAGTTTTTGAATTGGGACCACCTTAAATGTGGTGGCTGGATAGAGTACTGGTTAAGGGCTCTGCCTTTGACATGGGAGACCAGAGTTCGACTCCTGGCTAGGTCAAGTACCTATTCAGTAAGGAGTTCAAGGCAAGACTCCCTAACACTGCAGGGTGGCCTCTTGAGCGCTTCCCAGTGGCTGCAGCTCTTGAGCGCTTTGAGTTCGACAGGAGAAAAGCGCTATACAAATGTTCGGATTATATTATTATTAAATCATGGTGACATGTGAGAATATTAATTTACTGTGAATTTTACTCTGAGAGAAATGTAACGGCTATATCAGGGGTCAGGAACCTTCTTGGCTGAAAGAGCCATAAACGCCACAAATGTTAAAATGTAATTCCGCGAGAGCCATACAATATGTTTCAAACTGGGATAGTAGGGGTCACGTCCCTGTTGCCATGGTGATGGGTATACAGTTGATCTGCCAGGCAGCGGATGTGTCAGATAAGTCTTCAGCTTCTATTGGGTTTCAGCAACATCAGCAATTTCCCAGAGAGCCAGACAGGAGAAATACAAACTAACAGCTTATACAATTATACAAAAAAAAATCTACACTTTGTAGGACAAGATAGCTGAACTTTGGCCCAATAGGCTGCCTGTCAAGTGACTGACAGCCTATTGGGCCAATCAAAGTGTGGGGATCTCGTTCTACAAAGTCACTGGACCTGACAGGGTCCAGAGTGGGACAATTGGAGCAGCTGTTAGTTTTGGGGTAGCGCGAGTTAGTAGTGCATGCTACAGCAGTAGCGTGCAGACTTTAAAAAATTTACTTGTGCTGCCACACTAAGCTGCGCTGCTGCAGTGTAGCTAGTGAATCCACCCCTAACTGTGAGCCAGATGCAGCCATCAAAAGAGCCACATGTGGCTCCCGAGCCATAGTTTCCCTACCCCTGGGCTATATGTATGTGCACACCTGTATTTTACATTTAAAAAATGTCATGATAGTGGTCATTTAAAGCAGGGATGCCGAACTCCAGTCCTCGAGTGCCATATTTATGCCACTGCTTACAATGGACTGAGAAAAAGACCATCGATTGCATAGTTCTCACACTCACTCCGCCTGCCACAAGGCGCTCCCAGATGCTCTATGCGTCGTCCCTCCTCCTCTCTACATTGTTAAAAACAAGTTACTAGCCTCTAGGCTAGCGACACGTCTGTACAGCTTAGCCCAGAGCTGGTCAATCTCCATTCTTTACATTCCTCCCCCCCGCAGAGTTGTGAGTGGGCAGCGGTTGATTTGAAACTCACCTTTAATCGCCGCTTCCTGCGTCGCAACTCCATGGCAACAGGGAGTCACATGATGTGACGTTAGGACGCTGGCTGCGCGTGTGATACACTGGCACGTAATGATGTCACGTCATGTGACACCCTGTTACCATGGAGACGCGACATGGGAAGCGGGATTGAAGGAGAGTTTCATCTCCCCCGCTGCCCGCTCACAACTCTGCAGTGAAGGAGGGGGAAAGGCGAGGAATGTAGCCGCCTTTCGGCGGGATGATGTGACAGCACCACGGATCATAGTTTGCCCAGAGCTAGCCTAGGCTCTGGACTGTTGCCCAAGGGCTCGTGCCCGAGCCCTGTCAGGCAACAGTCCTTATACGTGTGAATGAGGCTTGTTTGGAAAATCGTTTTGGCTAACGCTATGAAATGGATATTTTACACAAGTGTTACAGGGGAAGAGGATTTAAAATAGAATAATTGTAATGTTAGAATTTTACATGCCTCTAGAAATCTTGAAGGTCTAGCAGATGGATATTTTCAAATGGAATCTACAGAGAGAATCAACATTACAAGCTGCATCCTCGTTAACAGAAAATCCTGCAAACCTGCCTAATTTTTTTTTTTCATTTACAGTCCACTGTGCCAGTAGATTAATTTTCCCCTCATTTTGAGATTCTTTATTCCATTTTTCACAGAAGTCCATCATTCTAAACCTTGCTTGGCTGCGCTTCGGAAATGAATCAAATGTGCACAATAACATAAAATGGCAATTTCATGGGGAAAATACACACACTGTAAACAAAGCTATATTTCCTATGGTTTTTCCATCAACAAAACAAACCACTGATAATGATTAAAATGACAAGATCTACAGTATTAACCAGCATGTAAAGACAAGTTGGGAATGATACACAACACAGTCACTGTCACTGTCCGCGGAAAGGATGTCTTCTTGTTAGGATCGGCGTATTAAACATGCTTACTGATAAAACCAAGCTTGACGGTGATTCAGGAATTATTACACAAAGAACTGCCATTAGCACTGCTGTTAAAACAGGGATTAATGCTGCACAAATGACTTTTCAGGTCATGTAAGGACAAACATTTTGGATAAAGGAGCAGTCAGTTCTATAAATACATGTAACCTAGTTGCAAAATAAAATTGTTGCATTGAAACACACAAAAAAATTAAAAACAAACAGCTCAACCAATATATGTAACTGTTCTTAAACATGTTCACTTATTTAAAAACAATGCCTCTTTCTTCTGTGGAGTGACTAAGAGCTAGCAGAAATATTAAACATATACAAACTATACTGTCTCCGGAGAATTAAAGTGACTCTTTAGTGGCTCAATGCCTCCAACTGGTTGTAAGGTTTATCAAAGCAATCCTTCCTATCAATTAATCTTCCTATTTCCTACCAAATTAATCACAATTGGAAGAAAGTAGTAATCTGCAATTCACTACTTACAAAATAAGAAGACTTTTGCCCTAGTTTTGCATGAATTTCCAGAAAGGTCATACTGGCAGAACAGTGCAAACCAGTGCTAATCTGTTATAGGAATAATAAGTGGTTGATGCCACTTTTAAAACTCATGCAAAGCTGCCACACTGGGAGTTTGGACTGTTAAGGCACACGCCATACTAACGCCAGACCCTCCAATTGGGCGGACGTTCAGCAAACAGTAGCACGTGTGTACCCGCTGTCGGCAGACTGATACGGCTGTTTCTGAACGATCCACTCAGCGGATAGTTCAGAAACAGCCTTATCAGTCTGCTGACAGCGAGTACACACGTGCTACTGTCGGCTGAACGTCCGCCCAGCGGGAGGGTCTGACGGACCCGTCGTGTGCGTAAGTATGGTGTGTGTGTGTGTGTGTGTACGCGTCTTTAGACTGACCTGTATGTGTTATTTTATTCTCCATATGATTGAATTAAAGTTCTCTTTAAAAGACAAATCTGTACATAGAAACAACAATTCTAATATGTGGCCATTCAGGATGTACCATACACCTTACTTTTTAACTTTTACCTTGATTTTAATTATTTCATGCTTTTTGACCACCTCCATACCAGTACAGTTTTTCCAACAGGTGTCAGCTGTGATAGACAAACTCTCCCTACACCACTATACACTCCTAAATCTTCTACACTCCTAAATCTTCTATGCATGGTAACTGTGGGCATATGCCATACGTAGCGGTTCCTTCCAACATGAGACATAATGTTTAGTTGTCCAATCACTGAACTTAAATGTGGTCACGTGAGGTCAAGAGTGCATACGCATACCTCACAACCCTAAGGTCTGTGTAATAGTTATAGCTAAGGGGTTGGAATTGGAGCGCTTTGCTTTTTTTTTTTTTTACAGTTCAAACTCGGTTTCAACAGTATATCAGTTTCAAAATCAGGTTACTATCAGAAGTATGGGGATAGCATTATGCATAACTCCACCAAGACCCCTTAAAGGGAACTAAACAGCTCCTGGCTTCAAATAGCTGCAAGGGCTGCCATTGTTCAGCTCAACCCCTGCTATTTTACAACTAGCATTGTCCAGGCTAGGTGTGAAATTCTTCAACTGTAACTGATGTTTTCTGTTTGAAGTACAATGGGGGTTTGTTTGTAGTCAATTAAGTCTAATGAGGTGATTTCTTATCTGTGTTTCACCATCTCCTGCTCAGTGACCACAGGTCCTTTACGGACTGACGGACAAAGTGGCTATTTTAACACTTAAATGTAAAAAAATGAGGTAAAATGAAAGGTTTTTTTTTAATAATAAACCACATTTTTAGAATGCATTTTTAATTTGCTATAGAGCTGCCCTGGGTGTTAAAAATGATGCTCGGTTCACTTTAAACTGAAAAAATATCAAGTCTCAAGTTTAGTCAAAATAACAAAACATAACCACAGACACTGCAGTTTAAACAACAACTGTCTGTAGTTGGAAGCAGGAAAAAAGGGTACTGGCGGCTAGTGGGTGAAAAGGGCGCTGCCATAGACTCTAATGCAATAATCATTAATCCGGCAAAAAAAGCAGAAAAAATGGCGCCCAATAAGCATTGTTATCAACATTACAACATTAAAGTTTTTTATGTATGTTATCGTTTAAAAAGCTTGCAGCGTTCTATTTCGTTTGTATGTACAGATTTTACGTTATCAATACTTCTATGTGTAAAAGGATGTTTCTGCATGGGAAGTGGTTAGGGTTAGGCACCATCAGGGAGTGGTTAAGGTTAGTTAACACTGAGGGGGAGGGTTCTATGTGAGAGTAGGGTTGGGTTTAGCTGTATTGTTGAATTACGTTACGACTTTTAATGGTAATATATTTTCGTTAACTCCCATCTGTTTTAAAACCGTATTTATCATTAACCAATTTCGTTAACGATTTTTATTGTTATTGAGATTTCATTATCCACCGACGCCATTTCGTTATACAGCCGGGCCCTTTTTTTCTGGCGCCCTTTTTTCATGCACCCTTGTAGCCAAAGTCTAATTAGGGGCCAATCAAAGCCTGACAGCCAAAGTAACAGTGGACTGCATGTATATTCAGCAGGATCACAGATGCCCTGAACTTCAGTGACATACAGCATAGATACAGCATATAAGAGGTTATTGGGTAAAGTTCCTTACAATATGCTTAGATGGCTGGTGGTTTAGATGCTGCAAAAGAATGCTTCTGACAGGGCTGTTTATGAATCTATGAAGGGTTAATATCTCCTAACGGTACCGTTATTCCTAAGCCGATTTTATTAGCAAAGTAATAAATGTGCAGGCCATGCAGTTCTAGCACCACCAAGCTTTCCTCTGCTATAAAAAGTCAGTGCAAGCAAAGGAAAAAACACCAGTTCTGTTGCTCCCTAAAGAGTGTTTATGCATCTGCTGTATCATTTTACTTCTCAGATATATGTCTAGAAAAAGACTATGGCACATCAAAATCCTTTGTTATATAAAAAAAAAAAAAAAGGAAAAACTCATACACCGGTACTGCCAATAATAGATCTATACAGTATGTAAACATAATTCAGGAAAATAATCCATAAATGTGAATGATTAATTTTGAAGCATATTATAAAGAGCAGATAAGAAGGCATGTGTAACAAATATACTATAGTAGTGAAGCTTGTTCCATGAATCTTCTTCTTCTGTTGATTACAACTAGCTGGGAAACCTTCCATGCAGGTGAGCTCTCTCTCCCTGTTTGAAGCAGTTGCTGTGTGATATGTATGCAGAAGTGTCACAGTGGACTGCTGGCGCTGGCAGACACAGAGGGTCTGACATGCCATCACAAATCTGTCACAGATGTTTACAGAACGCATTGCTGGCACAGAACTCACAGAGGCACACAAAAATCATGGCAAACCCTGCTGTCAAATTTACCTTCTTGACTTGCATTAGGCAATGGCAGAATCTGCACAAATCTACCCAAGAGTATTGTATATTTAAACCTATGCTAATTAAAAATATAATAATTTAATGGATGTTAAACATTATAAGGAAAATAGTGGCAGCATAGTAGATAGTATTCTTTTTTTGCAACACTAGAGTCCCAGGTTCAATTCCGGGCCACGACACTATCCATGTGGAGTTTGTATGTTTCAATGTGTTTACATGCGTTCTCCTCAGATTTTCCTCCCACATCCCTAAAACATACATATTTACCCTTTCCAATTAATATTTATTTTACCCCCTATACCGGAAAAAAACGGGGGGGGGGGGGGGGGGGGGAGTTGTGGGTGAAAAGGAAATGGAGTGGAAAGGGTGATCGTGGGAGTGCTGCTATGGATGATCCAGTAGGGTCTCTAACTCTGTGCACTAGAGCAAGGAGGCGACCCAGCATCAGTGGGGAGGGAGGGGGGGGGGGGGGTAAGGAGGACATGGGGGGAGGGGGAGGGATGCCATCAGCTTGTGCTGTAGCTCCGTGCTGAATTGGAAAGTGGACTGCCGATCCTCTGCCTCAAGTACTTTCAGCCACAGACCCTAAACAAACATGCAGCAGATGAGGCATTTCTGATATTATTGTCACATCTGACAAGACTAGCTGCATGCTTGTTTCTGGTGTTATTCAGACACTACTGTGGCCAAATAGATCAGCAGGACTGTCAGGCAACTGGTATTCTTTAACAGGAAATAAATATGGAAGCCTCCATATACCTCTCATTACAGTTGTCCTTTCAAAGCAGACCAGTGCAAAAGCCACATTATCAGCACAAATAGAAGATGTTATAACAGAGAAGCAGGAAAAATGTCTAAAAACTAGCCACTTGTGCCATAAAATCCAGGTTTTGTTGATTAGCCCACACCTGCTTGCTAAGAGATTGAGGGTGGTAAGAGTCTAAAAGGCCTGTACCCACCAGGGCTGTGGAGTCAGTCCAAAAATCATCCGACTCCTCAGTTTATGAATCGACTCCAGGTACCCTAAATTGCTCCAACTCAGACTCCTCGACTCCTTAGTCTAATACTTACCAGGGCAATGTATTTAGTACAAAAATAATCCGACTCCTGACTCCTCAGTATATAAAACCACAGACTCCAATTCCAGGTACCCAAAATTTCTCCGACTCAAACTCCGACTCCACAGCCCTTGTACCCACTACATGTTTTCACAGACGATTTTTCTGATAGCTGGTGATTTGAGCGACGAGCAAGCATTTCCGTAATGTGGGTACAGTTGCGCGATCATGAGGACAATGTTTAGTGAAGCGCGGTGATAATGACCGTTACGGCGGATCGGATCCATGCAAAGTTCTGCGATCACTTGACTTCCTGTTTGCATCAGTCCTGTAACGTCGCACATACCAACCAGCAGGAAGATGGATTGGGGAGTGCTCGTTGTGGAGGGACGTCGCTGCATCCATCTTCCTGTGTCGCTAAGGTGAGTATTCAGCTTAACAGTGTGGCCTGAGTGGTACTCCGCTTTTACCTGTGTCACTGAGCCAGCATATATATGAGACGAGAGATGAAGAGAGAAGCAGTGCAGTGCCAGACACAATATGCTGCAGTCCAGAGCTGCAACAATGTTTCCCTGCTGCTAGTCAGCTGTTGCTGCATTGGGTAAAAACAAAAAAGGAACAGTCATAGTAAGGGCTGGTGCACACCAAGAGCGCTTCTGATCGCTTTTTAAAAAGCTTGGCTAACGTATTTGTATGGAATGGAGCACACCAGAGTGATGAGCTTTTTCCCCCCAAGTGTAATCGCGGGTCTTGCAGCATTTTTGCTGATTTCTGAGTCCGACTCAGCCTCAATGTTAAAGCATGGGAAAATGGAAAATCACTCTGAAAAGCGCTAGATCAGAGTGATTTTCCAAGCATTTTTGTTACAGAAGCTGTTCAGTTACAGCTGTACTGTTAAAAAAAAATTAAAAAAAATTCTACACCAAAACGCTCAAAAAAATAAAAATAAAAATCGTTAGGCATGATAAGAAAATTGCTGGTCACATGTCTAGAGTCGCCTAGAAATATCAATTCAAAAAGCGCTGAGCACTGGCCCTAAGTGTTATTGCACAGTTCTAAGATTCTTATTGGTCACTTTGAGGAACAGCACAATTTTTGCACCAGCTGTGTTGTAACTGATTTATACAACTGCTCTACATTTGCACTTATTTTGCTCCATTTTTTTTTCCTGGAACTGGTTTTTGATAAATCTCTCTCGCAGTACTAAACCTTGGTGTAACACTTGGTCTTAGCAGCCAAAACCTTCCCTTTCAGCTAACAATAAATAAGCAATATAAAAGGACATCCAAATACCAGACTGGAAAGGCAGAATTAGCTGGCATTCTCCCTTAGCTCCTGGGGCCTGATCCAATTCCAAGTTAAAAAAAAAATTGCCTTGTGTGTTAAACTATTGGGCTGCATCACACATTTTACATCCCAGTTCAGTTTATATGCTAACGCTTGCATTGCCAAAGCAGAAATATATTTGTATCTCAAGTAACAAGGATGACACCAAAAATCCAGGGGAGCGAGTATCTCAAAATGAGAAAATGAAAAAATACACTAGTGTCATTAGAAAATCCTTTAATAAAAATATACCATGAACCAGAACCATCATGTTTACCCAGTAATCCAGGCCAATAGAACTGTCCCAATTGTTTAATGCTCTCAGGGTCATCACAAATGACAGATATCTGCTGCTTCATCCACACCATTACATCCCTACTGCAACTCTGAGCCTGTGTTCCAGCATAAGCATCTTTGAATTTCTCTGCAAGCCTTCTCATTGGTCTGCGATTTATACTTTGCAAAGACTTCAGGTATTTACAGAACTAAAGATACTTGTATTGACCTAAATTACATTGTTGTGCTTTTTTTCGCATTTAACTATTTGTGGTAATGGGTAAAGAGTACTCTGTACTCATTCCCCCTGAACGATATCTGGAAAACTCTTTATTAAAGAGGGTTTACAAATTCCAAAATAATTTCCCCAATACTATTAGTCCCACTGCCTCCTGTGCACTAGTGGTAAAAAGTGCCCAGTGTCCTTAAATTTGGACCAGGGTGCTTTGAGGAGAGTATTCCAAGTACTGAATCCACTACTATATCTTGAAAAAGAAGTATTAACTAAAAGTACTGCTTTTGTCTGTTATAGTTTAAAAAGGCTTCTTATTCCTAATCCGGGTACCTGGAAACTGTATTGAAATTTGGCCATAGTTGGATCTTCAGCTCTGCCCAGTCTCTCTACAAACCTCTCTTCCAACCCTCCCATTCTAATGAATGATACGGTCTGCTCTGCTGTGATCAGGGGTGGGCTTGCCTCAAAGTTAGCAGTGAAATACACAAAGCAGCTGTCTTGTCTCTGCACACAAAAGCAGAACCAATGACTCTTCAGGAAGGAGGGAGTAAGAAGGGAGTTGGGGCTGGTTCACACTGAGGTATGTTTTAGCACTTTCCTGATCAGCAAATTGCTGTGATAATGTATTCCTATAGGTCCATTCTAACGGCAGCATTTGTGATTTGTATTAATCGTAAAGACCGTGAATGCAGCATTTTGGGAATAATCGCAATGAAATGCTGGCTACCCCAACAAATATTGAAAAACGCAATAGCTGTTCAAATTGTCAAAAATACTGCACCACAATGCAAGTCGCAATTGTATTTTGTGATCTGAGTGTGAACCTAGTTATAACAGAGAGGTTGATTGGAGCTGCAGATCTGACCAAGCTAAGACCCAATTTTATCCCAGTTAGCAGGTAGAAGGAAAACAAAAAAAAGACAAAAAAAAATTATGTTGGCAAAATAACAGTAATTTTATAAAGTTCCCCTTATTAAAAGTATGGTTCCTCTTTTAGAACCAAATCTTACTGTCCTCTCTGTTTTGCTTTTTTTGGCTCCTCTTTCAGGACTGACACATGGATCTGTGTAAATATATGCATTTTTCAACAAAAAATTGATCAAACTTTATTTTGATACTCTTGATCAGGGGTCCCCAAACGTTTTCAGCCTGGGGACCGCTTTCTAGTCCAAGCATTTCTCCAGGGACCCAGGGGAGGGGGGGGGGGGGGTACAGCAAATTGGACAGGGAATAAGGCTATGGCGCGGTCACTTGGTAAACCATTGGGCCTCAAAACAACCTCACACAGGCACAGATATCCCCCTCCCCAGGTTATGCTGCTAAATGTGCCCCCAGTGTTATGCATCCCCCTCCCAGGTTAGGCAGCTACATGTGCCCCCAGCATTATATAGCTACCTAAAATATTTACTGCTTGCAATAATCATGAATTAATTTGTAGTCCCTTGTGTCTTAAAGTGTTTTTCTTTACTTACACAAAACAAAATGAAATCTGATTTGTAAAATAAAGAAATTGTCAACGCACAGAGTGGAGAACAGTAGAAACCATAAGTGATCCAGCAAACCCGAACTGGATTTGTAAATTGCTCTTAGGTAGCAATTGCCTGCAGCCCTCAGCCTAGGTCCTATTACAGCATAGTAGAAAAGGTGAATAGATAATTAATTGCGTGCATGAATTCACAGCGAGAAGTTTCTTTTAATAAATGTTCGCTGAAAAGCACAAACCCAAATTCACTGACCTTTCCAATAATCTGCATTCTGATATTACACAGGTAAGATTTTTCTTTGCATCTCTGAAGAGCTGAAAGGTTATTAAAAATCCAGTCAAGGATGGCTGAATAATTTATGCTCTTGGGTGTTTTACCCTTTTCTCCAGCCTTACCAAATCTAGCCCAATGTATTAAACCAAGTTGGAGAGAAGGGGGTAAACAGACCAAGTTGGAGAGAGAGGGGTACGCAGACCAAGCTGGAGGGAAAGGGGTAAGCTGACCAAGCTGGAGGGAAAGGGGTAAGCAGACCAAGTTGGAGGGAAAGGGGTAAGCTGACCAAGCTGGAGGGAAAGGGGTAAGCTGACCAAGCTGGAGGGAAAGGGGTAAGCTGACCAAGCTGGAGGGAAAGGGGTAAGCTGACCAAGCTGAAGGGAAAGGGGTAAGCTGACCAAGCTGGAGGGAAAGGGGTAAGCTGACCAAGCTGGAGGGAAAGGGGTAAGCTGACCAAGCTGAAGGGAAAGAGGTAAGCTGACCAAGCTGAAGGGAAAAAGGTAAGTGGACCAAGCTGGAGGGAAAGAGGTAAGTGGACCAAGCTGGAGGGAAATGGGTAAGCTGACCAAGCTGGAGGGAAAGGGGTAAGTGGACCAAGCTGGAGGGAAAGGGGTAAGCTGACCAAGCTGAAGGGAAAGAGGTAAGCTGACCAAGCTGAAGGGAAAGAGGTAAGTGGACCACGCTGGAGGGAAATGGGTAAGCAGAGTCAGAGTAAAGAGTAAAAATACATTTTCCACACTTCTCTTCAGCTGGATAGACATTTTTTTATTTTCCTTATCCAATCAGAGTTAACATGAATAGGCGAACAGAAAGGTCTGTCCACTTGAACTTGTACTGCTTATCTTGCCTGTATCTGGGAGAATACACTGTGGTTTGACAGATATATTAATTCAACATTCAACACAAACAACACTGTTGGGGTTTGTAGGACAAGTAAAAATATCTACAAAATGTAGTTTTTAAAAAGGAATATCCAAGCTCAAAAAAAAAAAAAAGTCCAGTCCCTTGCAGCCAACATGTCCCACGCCGCAGCTCTATTCTCAGCCGCCAGCCCGGGGTCCCCACCGGTGCAGAGGCCGACCTCGCAAGGTCGTCCTCTACTGCATCTGCGCGAGTGCCACTGTCAAGTCCACATTGTCCGGAGTGTACTGCCCATCTCCTGTAATCAACAGTGCTAATGACAAGTGTAGACAGATTATACCGAGTGCTTATCAGCTAAAACAATTTAACTGGCGTATTAGTGTATCACAGTGGGTGGCTGCAGTTGCCATCTAGTACTGCTCAGAGTCAGCCGAGTAGCAGCTTTGCGTCGATTTTGCTACTTCCGTCGCACCAAACATCCGTTGCTGCAGTGTTTAAGTCTCCATAGACTTACATTGCCCTCGCTACGAGCTGCAGCGGAGGAGAGTACCGCGATGCATGAAGTGTGAAAGTAGCCCAACACTACACCTCGCATCACGTGCTTCATTTGGATTGCTCAGTTTGATGACACGTTCAATGTTCCTTTACTAACTCAATGTAACTTAGAACAAGTAAGCACATCAACTCTTCGCGAACTATGTAATTTTTTTTAGATTAAAGATTCAAAAAATACTGTAGCATTACACTGGAAAAATAGAATTCTGGGTAGGTCAGAAATGGCAGCATTTCTATTTCTCCCATGACAAGGATATGTTAACAACAGGCTTTATTTTTAACTTGTGCATAAACATTTTTCTGAACCACTAGACAAGATTTCTGTTTCATATTTCTGTTGAAGTGTAACTAAGCTATCATGTAGAAAAAATAATAATTTCCACAATACATTGCAAGGATTTTAGCTGTTTCAGTCTCTGCTCTGCCAACTCCCTGAGTGCTGTGTGATTCAGTATTACTTACATATATGTGATATGAATCGCAAATAAGATAAGCTATAAGATATCAGGTACAACCTAGTCATTGGCAAAAACGGAGTGGTTTACAAAGTGCTGTTCAGGCTAATAAGCAGATAACATATGCGATTCAGATTATACTGGAAAAATGGTTAGAAACCCACCCAGCAGAGGGTGGTGTGGATGGAAGAGGGAGAGGCAGGGAAATCTGGCAAAATCTACAAATTCTGTATGGCTAGTATCTGACTTACAAACACTTGACTTACAAAGACTTCACTTACAAATGACCTACCAATACACAAAATGGCCCAAAATGTGGGAACAAGTTAAAAAAAAAGTTTTTGAAAAAGGACTAGTTTTTGAGAAAATCGATTTAAAAATAAACAAAATGTTTTTTAAACCGGTAAAACCACATTTTGCTGCAGTACACTGAGGGCATAGGGGACAGAGGAGAGGTGACCCAGTGGGGGGCACTAAAGGGACAAGGGAACAGAGGTGACAAAGAGGGGTACACTGGAGGCACAGGGGGGCATAGAGGAGGTGCAGGGGACAGATATGGCACAGGGTTTTGACTTATGGACAGATTCAGTCCCTATCTTATTCATTAACCGGTATATGCTGTGCAAACTACACCTAATGGGAAGTGTTTACAAAAAAAAATAAAAAAAAATCAGGCAGGTTGGGGAGCCCCTTGGATCTTGCAAAGAGGTTAAATCAGTAAAAGGTGATACATGGATTATTGACTGGGGGCAATTTGGGTTGCTTAGTGAATTAATGTTATAAGCTCAATAACAGTAACATTCCAAACTTCTAAATCAGCACATCTAGTAGAAAAAAAGTTTACAGTAGAAGAAAAAGTTATTTGGCAAAAAAAACTATAGTGTGTCATTTCCACACATATCAAAAGCTTTTGTTTCCTTAATACTGTTAAAAGGCTGTTAAAACGTGGGAAAAACATAGCAGTTATTTTCATAACGATTAGCTGGATTCCCTTATCCCAAAGCCCTCCTTTGAAGAATTAGCATATGGACAATCTTTCAGCACACATATCAGAAGAGGTCTCACTATACTTACAGAAGCAAAGTCCCTGCAAATTAATTTAA
The DNA here is from genome assembly GCF_040937935.1 of Hyperolius riggenbachi. Classification (NCBI taxonomy): domain Eukaryota; kingdom Metazoa; phylum Chordata; class Amphibia; order Anura; family Hyperoliidae; genus Hyperolius; species Hyperolius riggenbachi. Next base: position 211,056,280 of record NC_090654.1, read on the forward strand.
ACGCTATTCCAGGGGATAAGGATAATCCTAATTAACTTTTAGCCAGTTATTCGATTTCCGGCCCAACTGCCAACAATGCAGATCTGCCAGCATCGCTCTTGTTCCTTTATCAGCATCTCTTCAGCTTCACATTTAAGCGCAAAAACATTTTCTTATCTAGGCCTTACCAAGCAATCCCACTAGCCTGTACACGTCATCGGAACATGGCTGGTATCTGCATAGCAATATCGCTCCTTACTGCAGACCAGCTCCATTTTAACAATAAATCAGTTATCATTTGAAGTAGAAGAGTTCTGAGGCGCTGGGTTCCAAGCGTCAGAATGTCAGAATGCAGTACAGGCAGGCTGGGAATATTCAGAGGAAAGGAAAGCAAAGTCTTCACAAGTTCACAGACCACAATTTTTTTTCATTCGTCTAAGCATCTCATTTACTTCTTATTTCAGAGGTTTCTGGTGTATTTCTGACTGAGCAGCTCTCTTTCCTACAGAATCTACTTTCAAGAAATCAAGGAAACGGTACTTGAAATTGAAAAACAGAAATTGCAGATTATGTATGGAACAGGAAAAGTAACGTACATATATGACGCATCACACAGAAATAGCACAGTCAGTGCAGAAAAGCAGTTGGGGATGTACATAGCAATTGGGAACTTTCATAACATAAAGACAAATCACCACAATGATTTTATTTACTTCAGAAAGAAAACAACAACTGGTTAGATATGTTCTGATGGCCGCGCCCCCTAGCATTGTACAGACGCAGCCGTACTGCACATGCGTGAATATGGACGTGCCTGCTCAGTAAGGCGCAGCTACTGGTTCATGAGCGGCTTTGTGTTACTGCGTATAAATGTCTGTACTCACGCAGGTGTAGTATTTACGCAAGAAGGGAAGTGCATCCAAAAACTAAAAGAGGGTCCCGACCAGCAGTAATGGGGTCGAGAAGGACACAGGAAGCCTCCGGACCATCTAGAGGCTAGTCTCTTCTTAGGCAAGTATCTGTTTAAGTTTTTTAATTTCACATTTGAGTTTGCATTAAACTCTTTCTCTCCCATGCCAGCTGTTATTGCCAGAATGTCTTTGAACAAGACAGCATGTGGCACCACTGCATGAATATCAGCCCGCATTTCCCGCGACATAGGGGTACTCTTCAAGAGAGGGGCAGAAATAATTCATCCTTGTTTATGTCATAGACAAAGGGTTCGTCCCCATCATGTCCTCAGGGTGGGGGTAGCTATCCCATGCATGTGGTGGAAGATCTTGAAAGGCAACTGAAGGTGAAATTATGAAGTACTACTTGATAAAGTAATGCACAGATTTTTTTTTCCATCTGTAGCAGTCATTTTTCATCTGTATATTTTTATCTTCTTTTGTATACTGTACTTGTACTCTGTGTCGTCATCTTCATATGGAGTGCTCCCTTTGTAAATGTCTTTCTTGAGCTTTAAACTTCTTTACTTCCAGTTCTGTTCTTCTATTTTTGATTGCAAAGTTACCCATTGCATGGCTGTAATCACAGCTGTAACTCTCTTGAAGCAAGATTCTATCAGCTTTTAACATCTGGATCATGCATTTCTTGCTAATTCTTTAACGCAAAAAAAGGACTTTTGCTGAGTGAAGCATATGGCAAACTCAGGGCTGTGGAGTTGCTACATAAATCCAACAACTTTGACTCAGTTAATGGTACCTCTGACTCCTCAATTTTTGTTATACCTACGTATTTTCTATGCTGGTTGAAAGATACAATGTAATATACAAGGCATTCATCACATCAATGCTTAGTCATTTTAAAGCCAGCAAGAATAAGGATACCTTTAAAGTAAATGTGATGCAATTTAAAAAAAAAAAGGGTTATACAGTGATATGAAAAACTATTTGCCCCCTTCCTGATTTCTTATTCTTTTGCATGTTTGTCACACTTAAATGTTTCTGCTCATCAAAAACCGTTAACTATTAGTCAAAGATAACATAATTGAACACAAAATGCAGTTTTAAATGATGGTTTTTATTATGTAGTGAGAAAAAAAACTCAAAACCTACATGGCCCTGTGTGAAAAAGAAATTGCCCCCTGAACCTAATAACTGGTTGGGCCACCCTTAGCAGCAATAACTGCAATCAAGCGTTTGCGATAACTTACAACAAGTCTTTTACAGCGCTCTGGAGGAATTTTGGCCCACTCATCTTTGCAGAATTGTTGTAATTCAGCTTTATTTGAGGGTTTTCTAGCATGAACCGCCTTTTTAAGGTCATGCCACAACATCTCAATAGGATTCAGGTCAGGACTTTGACTAGGCCACTATCAAGTCTTCATTTTGTTTTCTTCAGCCATTCAGAGGTGGATTTGCTGGTGTGTTTTAGGTAATTGTCCTGCTGCAGCACCCAAGATCACTTCAGCTTGAGTTGACGAACAGATGGCCGGACATTCTCCTTCAGGATTTTTTGGTAGACAGTAGAATTCATGGTTCCATCTATCACAGCAAGCCTTCCAGGTCCTGAAGCAGCAAAACAACCCCAGACCATCACACTATCACCACCATATTTTACTGTTGGTATGATGTTCTTTTGCTGAAATGCTGTGGTACTTCTACACCAGATGTAATGGGACACGCACATTCCAAAAAGCTCAACTTTTGTCTCGTCGGTCCACAAGGTATTTTCCCAAAAGTCTTGGCAATCATTGAGATTTTTTTTAGGAAAACTGAGATGAGCCTTAATGTTATTTTTGCTTAAAAGTGGTTTGCGCCTTGGATATCTGCTATGCAGGCCGTTTTTGCCCAGTCTCTTTCTTATGGTGGAGTCGTGAACACTGACATTAATTGAGGCAAGTGAGGCCTGCAGTTCTTTAGATGTTGTCCTGGGGTCTTTTGTGGCCTCTCGGATGAGTTTTCTCTGCGCTCTTGGGGTCATTTTGGTCGGCCGGCCACTCCTGGGAAGGTTTATCACTGTCCCATGTTTTTGCCATTTGTGGATAATGGCTCTCACTGTGGTTCACTGGAGTCCCAAAGCTTTAGAAATGGCTTTATAACCTTTACCAGACTGATAGATCTCAATTACTTTTGTTCTCATTTGTTCCTGAATTTCTTTGGATCTTGGCATGATGTCTAGCTTTTGAGGTGCTTTTGGTCTACTTCTCTGTGTCCAGTAGCTCCCATTTAAGTGATTTCTTGATTGAAACAGGTGTGGCAGTAATCAGGCCCACCAGGGGGGGGGGGGGGGGGGTGACTACAGAAATTGAACTCAGGTGTGATGACCCACAGTTTAGTTATTTTTTAACCACTTGACGACCAGGGGTGGTTTGCCTGATCTGTGCTGCGTGGGCTCTCCAGCCCGCAGCACAGATCAGGATTATGCCAGGGCGATCAGACTTACCCCCTTTTTTCCCCACTAGGGGGATGACCTGCTGGGGGGTCTGATTGCTGCCGGCTTGCTGCGCTTTGCGGGGGGGCGTTTTCTGTGCTCCCTCCCTCTCCCTCCCTACCTCTTCCTCCCTGGGCTGCGCAGGACGGATATCCGTCCTGCGCATTGTAGGATAGGCTTCAGCCTATCATATGCCAGCAATCCCCGGCCAATCAGAGGCCGGGATCGCCAATCTACCTTACGGCGCTGCTGCGTATGATGTAAACAGTGGGGATTTCTTCCCCGTGTGTTGGCTGTTCACGGAGACACCCTCCGTGAAGGACATGGAAAGGCCCGCAGACAACCAGTTTACGCCAATCGGCGTTAGCTGGTCGTCAAGACGTTAACAAGGGGGGGCAATAACTTTTTCACACAGGGCCATGTAGATTTGGAGTTTTTTTTCCTCACTAAATAATAAAAACCATCATTTAAAACTGCATTTTGTGTTCAATTATGTTATCTTTGACTAATAGTTAACGGTTTTTGATGAGCAGAAACATTTAAGTGTGACAAACATGCAAAAGAATAAGAAATCAGGAAGGGGGCAAATAGTTTTTCACATCACTGTATACTCACCTATGGGGAGGGAAGGCTCTGGATCCAATAGAGGTATTCAACTGACTTATTGAAATACACCTTCATGGAAGGTTTCAGAAGCACCTGTGTCCACAAAGATGGGCAGCTGTGTACAGCGCATGCGGGAACGCACAAGAGTGCGTGCAGTATGGAGACACCAGTCTTTGGAAGCACTCGGAGACATGAGGGCTTCCAAAGATTTCTAAGGGCTCCTGGAGGTGGCAAATTTGAATGGGGGACAGCGCTGGAACAAGGACACCATGTGAGGACCAGGAAGGCTCTATGAGATCCAGAGCATTCCCTCTCCATATATATATATATATATATATATATATATATATATATATATATATATATATATATATATATATATATATATATATATATATATATATATATATATATATATATATATGTGTGTGTGCTACTTGTACACTAATTACTGCAAATGGGACGTTTAATTAATGTTCATTCTGCTGAAAGTCTTATATACACTCATTTTAAAGTACAACTGAAGCGGTAGGGATATAGAGACTGCCAAGTGTATTTCTTTTTAAACACCAGTTACCTGGCTACTTTTAGCCACAGACACTGAACAAGCATGCAGCAGATCAGGTGTTTCTGACATTATTGTCAGATCTGACAAAATTAGCTTTCTGGTGTTATTCAGACACAACTGCAGCCAAATAGATCAGCAGGTATTGTTTAAAGGGAAATAAATATGACAGCCTCCATAGCTCCATATTCTTCTCTCTTCAGTTGTCCTTGCACCGCTTCACTGCATGTGAGAAGTGGTTAAAATAGGACAATGGTACAAGGGAGATGAAGGGCAGAGGTAAGCTCCAGAGTGCAGACCGATCTCTGGAACATAATTTGGGCTGTAGGAAGGCATATAAGTCACCTGGGGCAAGCCAAATCTGGGTACATAAGTGATGTGCAGTTAATGTACAACATAATATCCAGCAGAAATGAGGGGAATCTTTCTCCATTGTAAATTCTTACCTTTCTATCCAGTTGGGATTTGCAGGTGACAGACAACACCTCTGCATTAGGTGTGCAAAGCATTCTCAGAGGATTTGCTAAAGAACTGCAGGGCATGTACAGTATATGTGAAATATAGCAGTACTTTATCTTAATTAAATTATATAAACACGAAGCCCAAATTTAATAATATATCAAACTCATTTTATGAGTTATGCAGAACTGTTGCCAGAGCTGAAAATAGTCACGCGTGTTTACAATCAAATTAACTTGTTTAAACATATCACAGCTCAAATAAGATGAAAACACTTTTTGTAAATTAATATAATGCAGATTAAAATTATGGATGAATTTCAGGTTGCATAATAGCTCGGCTAGGCTTCATATTAGTGAAGCAACTACGCACCAGGCTGCTGCTGCTGCTGCTGCTACTACTACTACTTCTATTCAAGGTACCCGAGAATTGCTTCTAACTCTGACCCATATGCAATTCACCTTTCTTCCCAAGTTTTCTCCTAGGTGATATTTTTAAACTTACAATACCTTTTGAGCCATCAGAAAGCAAGAAAAGACTCCAAAAAAATGTTGATAGTACTTTTTTGGAAAGTTATTTTAAAGAGAAACAAAAGTTACCTCCTAGGAGATAACTCAGGAGAAAAAGTTAATTGCATATGGGCCTCTGATTTTTATTCTACAGCCCTGGTTGACACCAAACCTGTCATAACAGAAATATTCTACGTAGCATTTATTACGGACTTCAAAGATCTGGATCCAGCATAGTCACTGGTGTATAAGAAGCTAAGAGTCACTTTTAAAATATACGGGAGGCATATGCTCATGCTAGATCCACATATCTCTATATCAAAGGGGAGCACAGTGGCCTAGTGGATAGCACTCTTGCTTTGCAGTGCTGGGTCCCCAGTTAAATTCCAAGTCAAGGCTCTATATGCAAGGACTTTGAATGTTCTCCTGGTGTCCGTGTGGGTTTCCCTGGGCACTCCGGTTTCCTCCCACATCCCAAAAACATCCAGATACGTTAAGTGGCTTCCCCCTAAATTGGCCCTAGGCCCTAGGGAACATACATGTACATAGAACTATGGTAGGGATTAGATTGTGAGCTCCTCTGAGGGTCAGTTAGTGACAAGACTATATATACTCTGTACAGCGCTGGAGAAGATGTTGGCGCTATATAAATACTAATGTCTGTATGTTGTCCGTTCCACTGCTTATTCTCCCACTACTTTTCGGTACAAGCTGAATCATAAGCATTATCTCACCTCGTTTAAGGCCTCTTGCACACTGTAAATCGCAAATCCGATTTCCGATTCCGATTTTCCTGAATGCGATCAACACAAGAAGCAAAATGCAGAACAAACACAGCATGGAGTACAGATTATTATTATTATTATTATTATTATTATTTTTTATTTATATAGCGCCAACATATTCCGCAGCGCTTTACAAAGCACAATAAGACGACAAGGGGAACATAGATACAACTAACAAATATACAGCAGAGTTCCAAGCAGCACAAATATTGTTACAAAAACAGTAAACATTAGGAGGATGACCCTGCCCTTGCGAGCTTACAATCTAATGGGTAGTGGGGGACACACTAGGTAAGGGGGTGGAGGATGGATGAGGCAGTGATTCTTTGCCTCTGATTACATTGTGACAAATAAGTAAATAAAGGGCTATAGAATGTTATAAGCTTGTCTGAAAAGGTGTGTTTTAAGAGTGCGTTTGAAGATGTCCAGGTTTGGAGCATGACGTACAGGCTGTGGAAGAGAGTTCCAGATAAGGGCTGATGCTCGTGTAAAGTCCTGGATGCGAGCATGAAAGGAGGTGATCAGCTTAGAGGCCAGGAGAATTTCTTGGGAGGAGCGAAGGTTGCGGGAGGGACAATATCTTGAGATTAGTGAGGAGATGTATGGAGGAGACAACTCGTGGAGGGCTTTGTATGTTAGAGTCAGGAGTTTGAACTGGATCCTCTGGGTAATGGGTAACCAGTGGAGAGAATGGCACAGTGGGGCTGCATCAGAAGAGCGTGTGGAAAGGTGAATGAGGCGGGCCGCTGCATTTAGAAGGGATTGGAGAGGAGCTAGCCTGTTTTTTGGTAGGCCACAGAGCAGGGTGTTGCAGTAGTCTAGGCGGGAGATGATTAAGGCATGAACAAGCATTTTGGTGGCCTCTTGTGTGAGGAAGGGACGGATACGGAATATATTTTTGAGCTGGAAATAGCAGGTGGTGGTTAATGAGGCAATGTGAGGTTTAAAGGAGAGCTCTGAGTCAAGTATAACCCCCAAGCAGCGGGCCTTCGTGGTTGAGTTAAAAATTGCAACTCGGAATTGTATGTAAAATCATGTCAAAATTGCAAATCTGAATCACATGTAGTGTGCAAGAGGCCTCATCCAGATTTATCTTAAATGTATCAACAGAGCACCCATATCTTCTGGTCTTACATTGATTTCTTCTGTGGTTTCCTCAAGGTCACCTCATCTTAAGCCTTTTACATCTGTGTCTGCTGCAATCTGCATAGCCAGAGGCTCTATTACAAGTGGGAAAAGCAGCGTAGACACAAAGCACCCCTGTCACATTGACCATCTGCAAGAGGAAATATTAACCACTTCGCATCCAGACCTTGTTTTCCCTTTATTGACCAGAGCAATTTTGACGTTTTAGCTATGTCCCTTTTTAATCAGCCATAACTTTATCCCTACTCACGACACCTAAATGATCTAGGTATCGTTTTTTTCAGGACAAACTAGACTTTCATTGGCGGGTATTTTGTCCCTAGACCAAAAAAGTTTTCTATGCATTTTAATGGGAAAAAGAGGGGGAAAATGAAAAAAATGCATTTTTGCTCAGTTTTTATCAATTCCAGTTTAAAAATAAAAAGTGCCACAGAAGATAAAAACATGTCACCAGTATTCTGTCCCCCAGTATAGATAGCAAAATGTGTCCCGAGTATCAGACCCCCCCCCCCCCCACTATAGCCAGATGTGTCCCCATTATCAGTCACCCCCAGTATAGCCCGATGTGTCCTCTGTTTAGCACCTCCCAGTATAGATAGACAGATGTATCCCCAGGATTACTGCCCCTCATTATAACTAAATGTGTCCCCAGGAATAGTGGTCCCCCATTATAGCCAGATGCGCCCACAGGATTAGCGGGTGCACCCTGGATTAGGGCCCCCCCACCATTATAGCCAGATCTGCCCCCAGTATAAAATTATGCACATAATTAAAATTGTATCCCCTCTTACTTTATCCTCCCCCCCCCCCAGCTGCACATTTTACCCCCCACCCCCCACCAGGGGTTCAACAACCCCCATAAGGGCCAGCCAGATGTCCCACCCCCCACCTAGGCAGCCCCCTCGGTGGCCAGATCTGTAAAAAAAAAGGATTAGAAAGCAGCCTGACTCACCTTTTCCTGTTCCAGCGATCAGCCTGCAGCCCGAGCCTCCGATCGCCGCTCTGCACGCAGCCCTGTGATGCCGGTTACCGGGTCCCGGCTTGATGACGTCATCAAGCCGGGACTCGGCTATTCAGCATCACAGGGCTGCGGGCAGAGCGTCGATCGGAGGCTCGGGCTGCAGGCTGATCGCCGGAACAGGAAAAGGTGAGTCAGGCTGCTTTCTAATCCTTTTTTTTTTTTTTACAGATCTGGCCACCGAGGGGAGAGATGAAGGATCACCGCTGTTTGCTACAGCGGTGATCGTTCATCTGCGGGGGGATTACTAATTGGCTACAAGGGAACATTTTCCCTTTCACCAATTAGTATTGCAGCTGTTAGTGCCGGGAGGTGCGCTCTGAAGCGCACCTGTTCCTGCACAACAGGGCTGAAAGCAGGTCAGTATATCTACGTGGCTGTGGCTTGGAGAGAGCCACAGCTGACGTAGATATACTGTATCAAAGGAGAAAGTGGTTAAGATATTCAACCATTTAATTGCAATCTAGTGAATGGGCCAGGGCATAAAAAAACTCTACTTTAAAGCACACCTGAAGTGAGAGGAATATAGAGGCTGCCATATTTATTTCATTTTAAACAATGCAAATAGCCTGATTGTCATGCTGATCCTCTGCCTCTAATACTTTGAGCCGCAGACCCTGAACAAGTATGCAGAAAAAAAAATGTACCCGTAATTTGCCACCGTATAAGACGCCCCAGAATATAAAACACACCTAGGTTTAGAGGGCAAACACGCACGCACACACGCACACCACCACCACCATCATTTGGAAATGTTTAAATACACCCAATTATTGACAGTACTTTTGGGGAAATGGAAGTTCTATGGAACATTTTAAATTCAAAGGGAACCAGAGATGAACGTTTCACACAAAATAAAAATATCAGTCGATAGATTGTAAAGAATAAATGCTCTACCTGTTAATTTCACTGCCCCCTCCTGGTTCAGCTTTCCTGCTTTGCATACAGAGCTCTGATGACTGGGAGGAGCTGCTGCTGCCGAGAAAGACTGTATTGTCATCATGCAGTTTCATATTTATGAGAGACACTTCCTACAGGCAGCTGCACAGCATACCAGAATAATAAAGTTAAAAGCACACAGGTGAAAGGCTGCAGTAGCATCCCTGCTTGTTTAGTCTCATAGAGCCTAGACAGAACAACCAGAACCGCTCATAACCTGGAAGCAGAATGGGTATGAGCCGGCGGCCATATTGGGTTTTTCTTGGAGCAATAATGAATAAAAAAAACACTCAAAAAGGCACACCAGAGCGCAGGCTTGAAAAGACTTCACAGAAGACTGACTCAGCTATAATGATTCCAGGTCAAACCTACACTGAATGCTCGGTCGGGGATTCTTATCACAGCCGATAACAGGCAGATTTAGCAGGAAACTAAAAGCAGGGTAGGTGTTTACTGTCATGTTCCCACAGATAAATGTAATAAAATACATGAGGATGCTTGGTCTCTGGTTCTCTAAGTGTAGAGAAGAATTCTGCCTGAATAAAATTTCCAAGTGATTCCCCCCCCCCTTTTTCTCCCCACCAACAGAGCTTTCTGTTGGTGGGGTTTGATCGCTCCCCCAATGTTTATTTATTTATCACAATATTTGTTTTTTAAATAAAATTACCTATTTTGTATTTATTTTCTATACCCCCCCCCCCCTCCGCCAGCCAATCACTGTGATCGGCTGTCATAGGCTTCAGCCTATGACAGCTGATCACCCCTGAGCCTCTGGAGGGGACAGCCGTGTCACACGGCAGTCCCCAGTACAGCGCTGCCCTAGATCGCAGCGCTGTTAAGGCGGGGCAGAGCTCCGCCCACCAAGCGGAGATGCGCGTGCGATCTCCTGCAAAACAGGCTCGCAGGACCTTATGCCGATCGCCGTTAGGCGGTCCTGGGGCTGTGTCCACGCCCATTAGCGTGACGCGGTCGGAAAGTAGTTAAATTTGAGCTGAATTACTGTTCACAGCCTGCTGCCTCCAAAACATTCTTCCAGGGGACCTTCATGGCAGCTCTTTTCCCCACGCATTCCTGTGTAGGCAAGTGCTGAAGTGCTGTAGCACATTATCAGGATGTCAGACTGTGAGGACTTCCACCCACAGGGTAAGCAAGAATTGGAGGGGTGGGAGAAGTGTCATGTGAAGAAGAAAGGATAGGTTGTGAGCATGTGACTTCAATATGGCTACCTTCTGCAGCATTGGTACCCACAGAAAGAAAGATCTAGAAGGAAGAGTTATGGAGGAAAATCACTTATCAGCCATGCACGTTTCTCCTTAGGTTAATTTTACCTATAAACATCATGCTTACTTGCCTACAAAGGAAAGTAAGCAGGATGAGTACAAGTCCACAACAACATACCTGCAATGCTCCTATAAGGGGTTAAAAGACATGGGCACAATACTGCAATTGCACCAGAGGAAAGGATTACATGTTCAACCATTTCAAAGCCACGCAAGATGAACAAGATATGTCCATCCATGAAATAACAGTGAAGCAGCTGATGTTTCCCTTGACCACCGCTTCAAACTCATAACATCTTACTTTCACCTCCCGTGATGTCACCATGCTGTTCTTTATATTACTAAGGGACTGTTGATTAAGTGATGGGTTGCAAAACATTTCACAGCACAGATATATCTGCTTCAGCATATAGACAAGGCTAAACAAGACAACTAATACAGTGCATGGTTGTCCCCTGAGCTGCGTAAATGGGAAAAGCTCTTAATCAGCTATGAGTGATTTTCAACTGCATCTTTAGTTCTTTGCTGTAGGGGTTTGTGCTTGCCCCATAATACCACAAGAGAACTCTCTGCCATTCCCACCGCAGGCGACATGCTGCTCTTTTCATGCACTCGCTTGGATGCCTGTGCTGGCACAATACCAGATGTGTTTAACTCATGCTGTTCACACTGTGCAAGAAAGTGATGCTTAAACACTCCTTTGTAAAGGAACAGCCCACTAGTCCAGCAGGTGCTAACAGACTGCTAGTTACACACAGCACACATAAACTGATTTAATACATTCTTGGCATGGACTGTACTTCAGAGTGCCCAATAGCTTTTTGAATGAATGTAAACTGTACTTAAAATGTTGGGAAAAACACTTAAAGGTTATGCATTTCCTTACAAAGCTGTCTGTGAATTCTCGTGGTTTCTGCTAGAATTTGTCACTGATTCGATTCACAAGTTTGAGGATAGACCCCAACACATATGTGACCACATTTAGGTCTAGTGTCTGGTCACCCTGGTACATAAGGGTGCATGCACACACCCAGAGATTCTAGCTTTTTAAACGGGAATCTGCTACACCTGGTGCTATCCATGATATGCAGTGTTTGGGCTTTGTAACCTCAAAATTTTATATTAACCTAGGTAAGGATTTAGTGCAGGGATGTCAAACTCAAATACAAAGTGGGCCGAAATTAAACACTGAAGCCAAGTCACGGGCCAACCTCAATTTCTAGTAGCAGCCCACCTCCCTCACTTATAAAATATGTCTAGTGCCCCCCCCCCCATACAGTTCCCTGGTGTCTAGAAGTCCCTCTCTCACCTATACATTTCCCTGGTGTCTAGTGGCCCTCCTCTAATATAGCTTATTTGGTAGTCTAGAGTGGGCCAAACATAATGCAAAGTAGGGAAACCCCTTGTGGGCCAGATTTAATTGCTCTGTGGGCCAAATTTGGCCCATGCGCCAGAATTTGACATGTATGATTTAGGGCCTATAAAAAAAGTTTACCAAGAAGCCCTATCCCATGCAGTCATATCAATCTGTACCATGTACTGATGAGGGTCAAAATCCCGAAACAGGCTGTCTACATATGGGGTTGGTGTGGCTGTGTAATATTTAAAGCTATAAGCTTGCTATACACCAGCGGTTCTGGATGCTTGCCTAGCTTACAAGGGCGAAAAGGGATAATTTGCATATTCAGTAGTGGTGCATTGTGGGTAACCACAAATGTTCACTTATAGCTGAATTATTGCAAATTTCCTTCTGTTTTAAGAAGGCAAATTGCACCCAAAAAAACAACTTACACACAGTCCCCTACTTACAAATGACTTGAGGTACAGAGATACAAACCAAGCTGTCTTTATGTACAAAAAGTGACATTACTGTTTTTTATTACATATTTTTGTTAAATGTTACAGTTTTGTATAAACTATTATAAGTAGGTTAAAGCACTTTAAAAGCACATTGAAAATGACCATAAAATAGTTTATACTATATGTCCAAATACAGAGTTGTCCAAAAGTAAATCAGTTCTCCACCATGTTTAAAGAGAAACTGTGACCATGGATTGAACTTCATCCCAATCAGTAGCTGATATCCTTTTTCCCATGAGAAAGCTTTACCTTTTCTCAAATGGATCATCAGTGGGCTCTGTATGGCTGATATTGTGTTGAAACACCTCCCACAGTGTGAAGTCAGGTCCATGGTGCTGACATCACACTGTGGGGGCCTTGTTGCATTGTGGGAAATAACAGCTGTTTCCAACTGCCAAAAAAGCAAGCAGCATCTACTTCCACTGACATCCCCTGCCAGCAGTAAACATGTCGCCATGTGATAAATGTCAGAATGTGAATCGGAGAGAAAAGATTTTACAATGGGCAATCACTAACTAAATCATTTATACATAATTATTGTAAAATTAAGCACTTTTGTTGATTACATTATTTTCACAGAAGTTCCTCTTTAGATTGCCCAGTTATATTAAGCAGTAAAGAGAATCTGTACTGTGAAAATCTTACATAAATAAACATACCAGCCTGTTTGTTGTCTTCTCCTAGCCCTCTCTGTGACATTTTCGCAGCTCCCGCTGCTTTCTTGTTGATAAAATCACTGTTTTATTCATTGTTTTTGCCAAACAGGAAATACATCATCAGAGCAGGTGCCCATTTGCAGAGGCTCCTCTCAAACGTGACTTGACTGCTGGAATGTTACTTCCACTTGTTGCCTTAGCTCCTTGTCTGTGCTTTGAACTGATCTTTCTGCACTCACAGCTGTTCACAAGGTCACAGCTCTGGCTGTGAGCAGAGACATTTACTGTGACTCATACACACAGGAGAGCATAGGGGGGTGTGGAGGAGCGTTCAAAACTTTTCCCTATCACAGCAGAGGCAGTGCATTCCTCTCTGGGTCGACAAAGCTTGACAAAGAAAAGAAGATTAGATACATTACAGAGACAGTGCAACTAGAAAAGGCTGCAGTAAGCCAGAGCACATTAGAACATGTATAGGAACTTATAGGATAGAAGAAATAAGGCTGAACATTTTGTTACAGAGTCTCTATAAGATCAAAGCTGATTTGCTGCATCCCCACAGCAGAACAAGATATTTATCCCCCGAAATCCTGGGTCAAAATTCCACAACTTTCCAGGTCGTAGATTTTGCTGCCCGGGGGAGACAGAGCTTTGCGCTGTAACCCTGCCTCCAGTCAATCTCCTCCAATCTCCACCTCTCCCCACCCCTCTCAGTGAAAGAAGACTGGGAGGGTGGGGAGAGGCAGAGATTGACTGGAGTAGAGGCAGAGCTACTGCGCACAGCTCTGCCTCTTCCAGGAAGCAAAATTCTGATCGCAGAATTTTGCCCCGGGGATTTTGGGGGGATAAATACCTTGTTTTGCCGCGGTGAATCAGCTTAATGCTTATGATAACTGTGCAATAAAAAGATGTAAATTAAATGGCTTCAGACTCTCTTTAAAACAGGAATACTTACAAACAAATTCAACTTACAAACAATCTCCTGGAATAGAACCTGTTTGTAAGTATGGGACTATCTGTGCTTCGTTTTTTTTTTTAAACTATAAATATTTTTTATTGCTGTGCCTTTGAACCTACACATCTTCAGATTTCGATAGCTATTTATAGCTTTACTGGTTTGTGGATGATTAGACACAAAACACTGTACTGTTCTTTGCTCTACTGAATAAGCTTGTATGCAACTTTGGAAGCAATCCAATAGATTCAAATGTGGCTTGCAATAATAATTTATGTATGAAGGAAGCAAGTGGCAAAAATCCCTAATGATTATTGCAAAGACTTAATAAAAGGCCTGAATAAATCTCAAGAGCCGAACGAACAATAAGCTTAAAATTAGTCTGACCATTCATGCTTTATGATCCACTTGGCAAAAGCTGTAATTAGGACTACAATCTTTTCAGGTTTTAATGAATGGGAGCTTTAGGAATTTTCTAAACAAATTAGGTGGTCAACTTTTCAGCGCTGTTTGTATGAAAATTATTGAGATTTCTGGTTATCTCCTGTCCTTGTGGTCGGCGTCGCCAAAACTGAATGAAATCCTCCCAACAATGTCAATCGCTGGGGTAAAACTTACTTTCCCAAGCTAGGGAGGGTTAGAAGCTCCCTGCATCTTTGTGTCCTTGATGGCAATCATGTGTTTACAAAATTGCCATGAACCTATTGATGCTGCTTTTTGCAGTTAAAAGTTAAAAGTTATGAAAGATCTATTTACAGTTTAATCTGCAATACAAATATTTACATTTTCATATGCAGTTAGCTTGGAATTTCCACAACAGTGAGCTTGAATTGCTCTTCTTTGCAACCTTGAGAGTAATACTTTGTATGCTGTATAGAGTACTGTTGCCATGAGACCATCTGCGAGGTCTCACCTTTTGCAGGAATAAGTAGTAGCATGGAGCAGTGGCATTTGCATAGTCATTTTGAACACATTCATCTATCCCCTGATTGGCAGCAAACTTTGGTAGTCCGATCAACCAGTCAGTATTAGAATCACAGAGCAGCGGCCAAGTTTTACAGATGATCAAAACAAAGCAACTAAGCAAAAATATTTGCCATTACTCCTTGCAATGTATGGAGGCATAGTAAAAGCACAGAGATTTTCTCAACAATATCCCTTTAAAGCAAACCTGTCCATGCCCATTTCAATATCACAATACGTGTCTACGGTTACATCTTTCTTATTTATGGTTTCATGGGTGTCACCATCTTGGTTAGGACGTAAGCAACATCCACTGCAGCTGTACATTTTCTGCATATTGATTCAAATGGTTATCGTAAAAAATAATTCTACTTCAAAAGCATGCTGGATAAAAATCAAAATCACCTAAAATTATTTTTTATGATCACAAATGACCAACTAACCTACCTTGTGTATGCAGCTGGAGTCCTTTTTATTAGCTTAGGGTTTACAGAACTAAAAATAAGCCTTCTGTTTGAGAAGACAAAAAGTCATCGTCAAAAGAAGTGGTTGTTATATAACTTTTGAAACTAAAAATATGGCCACCTCTTCGTGTGTCTCTCCCGTAAGCTCAGCACTAAACAGAACCTTAAAGGGACACTGTAGGGGGGGGGGGGGGTCGGGGGAAAATGAGCTGAACTTACCCGGGGCTTCTAATGGTCCCCCGCAGACATCCTGTGTTGGCGCAGCCACTCACCGATGCTCCGGCCCCGCCTCCAGTTCACTTCTGGAATTTCTGACTTTAAAGTCAGAAAATCACTGCGCCTGCACGCCCGTGTCCTCGCTCCCGCTGATGTCACCAGGAGTGTCCTGCGCAGACACAGACCATACTGGGCCTGCGCTGTGCGCTCTTGATGACATCAGCGGGATCGAGGACACGGCAACGCAGGCGCAGTGGTTTTCAGACTTTAAAGTCTGAAATTCCAGAAGTGAACCGGAGGCGGGGTCGGAGCATCGGTGAGTGGCTGCGCCAACACAGGATGTCTGCGGGGGACCGTTAGAAGCCCCGGGTAAGTTCAACTCATTTTCCCCTGACCTCCCTACAGTATCCCTTTAAGTAAGCTAAGTGCTGCTTGGCTTCAGAGGACCTGCCCTTTTCCTTCTTCATGCAATGTTTAACTCAAATATACAAGGAAACGGTTAGATTAAAAAGCCAACTAAGGCACCAACTGTGCCCACAAGCTACCCAACTATGTCACTACAGCTCCACCCTGCGTCACAACTTTCTGCACGTTTGTGGAAAGTCCATGCTACCACTTATGCACTCACTAAGCACAAATGAAACTTTAGCACATGCAGAGTCAGCTGCTGTAACAGCAGCTTGGGCATGAAAGTAGATGTCAGGTGCATTATATTCAATATGTTATACAATTACTTACTGCGCTCACCTTGCAGATCAACTTGAAATCCTGGCCAGTACACCTTTGACATGGAGTGAGCATGCCCAGAAAGTACATTATGGTGCCAGGTGCATTATATTTAATAGACAATATTATTGGCCATTACTCTCCCCTGGCTGTTCTAGGGTTGTGGCTTGAACAGCCAGGTCTTGAGGATACAGTGTCCTGGCCAGGAAACAGTGTAAAGCACGTATGTTCTTTTTGTGTCTGCATCAGTTTCCAGAAAAGACACATGCTAGAGGGTTAATTGCCCCTCTACCCCAACCCCCAATCCCTTCCCCCTACCCAAATTACTTGCCATACCAGAAAAGTATCTCTCCAAGTGTCCATGTGATAAGGTTGATATAAAGTTTCCAACATTTTTCTTTGCATTCAAACATATAATCATCATATGTTCATATTGAGAAGACCACAGTAAAGTCCCTTTTGATATAAGTAACACAAATATTTCTGACTCTAGACACAGTGAAACATCATTAAATGCGATGCACTGACGAGAATTATGACAACCAAATCCAAACAAATGACACCTAATTTAATGGACTGCATAAAACAATCAATAAAATTGTGCACTGCCTGACAGTAATACATTACTGAAGCGAAAATGCAATCTAATCTAATCTATGAGCACAGCTTACTTCTTCAATAAGTGTAATTTAAACATATGGGTAAAAACTACTCTACCAAGAGACCTGTACAGCACTAATGAGGCAAAAGTACAAATATAATGAAATACTGTTCTTACATTTTAATGTAATAGTGCCCCTTGATGTCAAAGTACTGACATCATCACTTATATCATGGAGATTCTAGTCTTCTAAATGAGCCTTCAGGATAATGTCAGGGCAACACACAGTTATTTTAGGAAAAGTCAGGGGCGTAGCAATAGGGGGTGCAGAGGTAGCGACCGCATCGGGGCCCTTGGGCCAGAGGGGCCCCGAAGGGCCCTCCCTTAACTACAGAATTAGCTCTCTATTGGTCCTATGCTCATAATAATGACTTCTGTAGATACTTTGAATAGTGGTAATCATTAACAAACTGTTCCCCATCCCCTTGCACCTCTGACACTGTAGTTGCCATTGGCAGATTTTGGTGCGCCGTATAAATTGTTATGTATAGAGTGCTTGGGGGGCCCCATTGTAAAACTTGCATCGGGGCCTACAGCTCCTTAGCTACGCCACTGGGAAAAGTGAATATATTTAACACCTTCATGGCATAACAATTACATCTTATGACAATTTACTGATGCCTAGCTACTAATTACCTCGTATCCACCATGTTATGGCTTTATGGTCTTGATTAGTGATGGCCAATGATATGAAAAATTATGCAAAATTTTAAATAAAATGTATGCAGCTAGAAAATGGATCAATAAACGTCCACTTTGGCATCTTTTTGTTTGTTCATTTTCAAGCTGCATACATTCGAATAACGAATTTTTACAGTTCTGCATAATTTTGTCATTATTTGCACCATACTGTAATTATAAATCACTTTAAAACCAATGTAAAAAGTTTCATTCTTCATTGGGTTTATTGTCTTTATGGTTTACTTAAGTTGTAATTTTTTAAATTTTTTTTTAAATCGGTGAGCAACCAGGCCTATACCAGTGAGGCCATCAAATGCCAGGTTCAAGACAGACCAATACCTTCAAACGCTTCACCATGGTTGCCATTCGTTCAACCCAGGTTTGCGAGTTCCCCTCTTTCCCTATTTTTTGACTTGACACATTATAGAGGGCTCCTGGGATTTTTCCATTTTTTCCTTACTCTGGAAGACATAAAAGGTTCCTTTCAGAACTAATTTAGCTGTTCATTAATCAACAGAGATTATTAACTCACGTAAGAGGATGTCTCCTGCATCAACAATGTATGGCGATGCACATAATCTACTTCTCCGATTAGCCGGTAGTGATAAAAATAGTCAGGGAGAAAAATGAGACATGGGGGTTGATTCACTAAAAGTAACGCACCCGCCAGCATGAGTTAATTAGAACGAGTGTGCACTACACGCGGTCCGGGCAGCGTAGCACACGCTTTTTAGTTAAGGTCAATCCTTCTAAATACCATGCAAAAGTGACGTAGCGCGACCACGATATCTCACTGTGGGGACCGCTACTATGTTAGGCCGCGTGATAGTGACGAAGTGTGACCGTAATACTTTACTAAGGCGTCCGCAACTATGTTAATGTAATGTATCATGGTCGCTCTACTTCACTATCGTGCAGCATTTAAAAGGATCGGCCGTAACTAAAAAGTGCGCGTAACACTGCCAGGACCACGCGTAGCATGAGCTCATTTACATTACCTTGTGGTCGTTGAAATTAACTTGTGCTGACAGGAGTGTTACTTTTAGTGAATCAACCCCCATGGTCAAAGAAATACATATAAAACGAAAAAAAATGTACCCATGTCTAGAGTGTGTGGTTTACTTAGGAATGAGCAGTGTAATTCTACCCATATTAGTTATTCTTTTACTTTGTTAACTTCCCTGGCGTTTAGCCCATAATGGTTTACGGGCAGGAAGAAGATGAAAGCGGTAT
Organism: Hyperolius riggenbachi; assembly: GCF_040937935.1. NCBI lineage: Eukaryota > Metazoa > Chordata > Amphibia > Anura > Hyperoliidae > Hyperolius > Hyperolius riggenbachi. The sequence goes on from NC_090654.1 coordinate 211,075,359, forward strand.
GCCCTTAGCCATTACGGGCATACTACCAGGGAGGTTTCCTAGAGTATAGGTGTCCCCAGTTAGAACATGTGCCCCCCATTCCCTGATCCCCCATGCTTTTACTCACTTTCGCCTCTCTCTGGCGATCGCAGAACCCTGCCGCACAGCTCCAGTCATCTCCACGCGGCGTATCGGGACCCGGTGGATGATGTCACAACGTCAACATCAGTCGCCAGTTCCCAATCATTCGCAAGAGAAGACCCAAGCAGTGCGCCATGGTTCTGCGATCGAGAGAGATGATGGTGAGTAAAAAAACTGGGGACTGGAGGGAGGGGGTAGGGGAATCTGGGGGTGGACGGTACATGTTCTAGCCTATACTGTGTACACCTAAAGATGGCTACCTATACTGGCCACACCTGTACCTGGCTACATATACTGCTCACACCTGTACCTGGCTTCCTATACTGGCCACACCTGTACCCGGCTTCCTATACTGGAGAACACCAGATTCAATCAGAGAGAGATTTGTCTCTGGTCGAATGTGCATCATTGCTATATGTATGGCCACCTTTATATTTGTATTAGTGCAGGTTGAGCAGCTGCAACTCGGTGCAACAAGTGTGAATGATCAGAGATTAATTTTGTGGAGTCATTTTGGAACCTAGTTTTGATTTGATTTTATATTTCTAGCTTTAGTATTCTCAAATTGTATACTAGACCTTTGCTTTACATGTTTTGGTAAGTTGCAGGAAAAAAAGGTTATGAACTGAAACCTTTTTTGCACAGAAATCCAGGCAAAAATGTACGCCAAGGAGGTTGAAACTCAAAAAATTTGGAAACAGAATGCAGAGGACATTATAGCACCCCCTATTGTCTTTTTAGGAGTTTGGACTTTGTTCTGTGAGGTTTAATTTTTGCATGACTGGGTGAGTGACCCATTCATTTGTTTTATATTGAATATTGCTTTTTGGATAATGCCCCTGCTGAAAGCAGTTAATTTTTAAAGAGGAACAATAATGTTTGCAGAACATAAAATATCATTCAAGATACCTATTTTACGTTAATTCTCCTGGTTTTAGAATTAGAAACGCTTCTTATAGCTGTATATTGCTGTATATTGGTATGTAATCTTGCCAGTGATGTCACGCAGCCTCCTGCACCACAGCACTCTGGGAAATTAATTGATGTTACTGCTCACTACACAAAGGGGAAAAAAAGAAAATTATTCACCTTGCCAGCAGTAAAGATGTCAGCATCTTAAGATTGTAAATCAGGGTGAGCTAAGATTTCACAATTCACTAAATAATTTATTTGGTGAATTGTGGGCAGCACGGTGGCAAGGGCACTATCTGCACAAAGTTTTTATGTTTTCCCCGTCTCTGTGTGGGTTTTCTCCGGGGCCTCAGGTTTCCTCCCACATAAGTTAATTGCCCCCCCCTTTAACCTCCCTGGCGGTACGCAGTTGCAGTGGCTGCGTCCGCGGGAGGGATTTTTTTAAATAAATGTTTTTGTTAGCTAGCACTAGGCTAGCTAACTATGTGCCCCAAGCCCCATCCGGCACCTCTCTGAGCCCCCCGATCGCCGCCGGATATATTTACCCGTCCGCGATCCCACGAGAGCCGCAGCTTCTCCCTTCAGCTTCACTCGTCGCTATGGCGACGATCGGACATGACGCCATCGACGTCATGACGCCATGCGCAGTCCCGATCCTCCCCATAGCAAAGCCTGGAGCTGATTGGGAGGCTGCGCCATTGCGGGATCCCTGGGGGGTACGTATAACGGCGGCGATCGGTGGGGACCGAAGGGACTTGCGCCACATGGTTAGCTAGCGAATCGCTAGCTTAACAAAATAAAACACTTTTTATTTTAAAAAATCCTCCCGGTGCCATGTGATCCCCTGCGGCGGCTAGACCGAGCGTAGGTCGGGCTTACCGCCAGGGAGGTTAAATTAGCCCTACACTACACGATATAGACATATGACCATGGTAGGGATTAGATTGTGAGCCCCTCTGAGGGCCAATTAAGTGAAAAGACAATATATTCTTTACAGCGCTGCGGAAGATGTTGGCGTTATATAAATGATAAATAATAATAGCAAATTAATATAGTTAAAAATAAGTAATTGTATTCAGTTATACTCAGCTCCTCTTTAAGACAGGTAATAGGGTTCCCTATAATTTTGATGTTGTAAGTAGAGATTGATCACCTGATAAAATAATCATACAGTCTGCCAAGAAGTGTCCATGCAGAAAATTCTCCTAGGAGACTTGATTTATAACAAGAAATGTAGGAATTTTTTAGTAAAAGCAAACGAATTACAGCACACTGCTGGAGTTCAGCAAGTTCACCTAAAACAAAAGGGAAATTTGCTTTTGGTTTCCTAAACCGCTCACCATAGCAGGTAAAATGAAAAACATGCAGAGCAAACACTGCAGCATTCAGATCTATGCAAAGGATATAGAAATGTGCCAAGTATAATAGAAACAAAAACACTCCACACCACAGCATTGCGTGAAAAGGATGGTTTTCAACATTTTTAAAAGAAACCTGTTTCATCCTAATAAGATTAGCATAGTTCTGTTTTTCCAATACAAATGCAATACCAATACAAATCGTTTTTCCAATACAAATGCAAAGTCCCTGCTTCCCAAATACATAAATTATGCAAATAGGTATATTAATTAATTCATATATTGACTCTATTTTTCTGTTTAATAAAGTGCAATATATCATACATATGACCTTTGCTTTTATACAGTTTTTTACATTAAAGAATTTGCCTCGAGGAAGTGTCCATTAGAAATGGCCGCAGCCAAATTTCGGCACACGGTGAAATCGAAAGATGGTTCACCCTGCTGCAGGCAAACTCCTGGTTGGCGTTAATGCTATTCATCCTCTGAGTTGTTGCAACTTTGGGGAAATACGTAATTCGGGCGCTGGATATTGCCGGTGGCCAAATTATCTTTTTTTTTCCTCAATTTGAGCTCCGGCTGTTGCGGGCACCCGAATGAGTCAATGAGAGTTTCTACAGCCATAATTCTTATTGCGGCCTATGGCGGCATCCGAAGCTCTGCACAAAAATTAGCTGATTCGCTTGAGAGTTAGCAGCAGGATACTGTTGACAAGTAGTGATGGCTGCCACTGTTCATCATGACAGGCCATTAAGACAGGCTATCTGTACCTTCTGAGGGCATGCAAAATGGTATGCTTCTATCACACCTGCAGCAACTGATCCTCTGAACATACACATTTGCTTTTGGCCTATCCTGAATTGTGTTTCTATAGATTCTGTCTCCAAGAAATCCTACTCAAAAGTACTGAAGAATAATTCAATACAGGGAGAAACCTGTTCAAATCTTGGCTCTTCCTATTCAGTAAGGAGTTCTTGGACAAGACTCCCCAACACTGCTACTGCCTACTGCTGTTCAAGCACTTTGAGTCAGACAGGAGAAAAGCACTATACAAATACTGGAATTATTATTCCAGAAAGTTGTTTGTAAGTTGAGTCACATATTTTACATATTGGTAAGTGTGAATAAATTATATACTTTTGGGCACCTTATAACAATCTGGGCTGTGGAGTCGGTACAAAAATCTTACGAATCCAACTCAGACTGCTCAGTTTATGAAACCACCGACTCCCTCTCCGACTCCAGGTACCCAAGATGGCTCCGACTCCTTAGTCTAATACTTACCAGGGCTGTGGATTTTGTACAAAAATCAGACTCCTCAGTTTACGAAATCACAGACTCAGACTCCAACTCCGACTCCCCAAAATTGCTCCAACTCTGACTCCACAGCCCTGATAACAATTCATTCAATACAGTAATATGCAGTAAGAATATGTAACAACAAAAACAGTGCATTTTGACCACTTTGCATGCACGAGAAGTCTAAATGTAGGACTATCTGTAAACATTATTGTAGCTGCTGAAGATGAATTGGAGCAGCACACATCTCTCAGCAGTACATACAGGAAGGAAGTTTGGTGGCTACACAGAATTATGGTTTGCAAGTATAAAAAACTGTTTTCACAAGTCAGATAACAACAGACAATGATCGCTGGCAGTACGGCAAGCTTTCTGTAAAAGGTTTTCAAAGGAAGGCTTCTTTAATATATTCAGAAGCTCATTTCTATTATCAGCCCACGCTGTGCCCATACCTGAGACCGTTTCTCAGTGGCACAAAGTTCATTATGCTGAAAAAAAAAAAAAAAAAAGAGAATTTGTGTTGTCACCAAGTTTATATTGGTTGGTATAATCAAACACTTCCAAGCAATCAGAATGTTCTGCCCATTAGTCTAATTGGCACTATAATTGCCATATGCCTTCTCCTACAAAAGCTTTAAATGAAAATGCTTCATAAAAATAAAAAAAATTAAAAAGAGAGAGAGGAAGCTGGTGCTAAAATTAACAGTATAAGAATGGACAGATAAGAAAAGGTATTCATGTGGTTTTCATTAATGAATATTTTTAAATTAAGCTCTAAACCCGCACCCGTTTCCAAACATTCCTATCTCCATCCACCCAGCTCCGATGAGGCCGTCCCCACAAGAAGCATATGGAGACAATATGAAACACAACCTGCTCGCATTTAGACAGCTAAATTCTTCACCCAAAGCAATTTCAGTATGTAAATGCACATGAAAGAAGCACCGCTTCATCATTATTAAAACCCTCATGATGCAGAAAAAATGTGTCTCTCCGATCCAGATAAATGAAGATCAATAATTGTCTTGCTTTGGTCTGCTTGTTAAAAGCTCATTAATTCTGTGTCCAGTAATCTGCCTGTCCTCCACAAATTCATTTAGCATCTTATTAGAAACATATTTATTGAATCTGCCTTTATATAAAGGAAGCGTAATCACTGGCGTCAAGATATAAAAAAAATGTTTTAAGCCCTGGGAGGCAATTAAATATTTTCACCTATGCCTGTGCTTTGCTGGAGCACAAAAACAACGTAAAGCTCAAGAAAATAGGATTTAAGAGCTATGCAGCATAAGCTATTAAACAAACCGCAGTGATGAGACGTGCATTAGTCCAAGTCGTGGCAATGGTCATCAACAGTTTATATTAGTCCAGTGACGTTAGGGCTCGTCATAAGAACTGTGTGAATCCAAGCAGATCTACCAGCCTGGAACCTACTGCAGTTAATGGTATCATTTATTCGTATTGCTAAATGGTGACACAGCTTAGTGTTAATGGGAGTGTATGTAAATGAGGATCACTGGGTGACTATACGGAGAAGAAAAAAAAATAGTAAAGATTTTATGCGTATGGACTTTGAATTTTTTCCCTGAAAAGGCTGTTGTAGGGAATCAATGAGCAGCCAAAAATATCAGCTGCTCTACTTTCATGGGGTAAAAAAATAAATAAATAAAAACTCTCAGGTCAGGTCAAGCAATGTAAAAATTTCAGCTTCTGTTACAATCGTTATTTCCTTTTGCTTCCATCTAACACTTTCCCCAGCTCCAGGTGGATGTGGCTGCACACAGGCTGTGAGCACACATTTGCCTTAGTGAATTCCCTGCAGTTGGGAGCACACGGACCTCCAAGAAAAAAAAAAAAAGTGTTCACTGCACAGTAAGGAAGGATTCAGTAATGAATTTCTGAGCACCAATAAATAGTGGATTCTTGCTATTGCCTCAAGGATGAATACTTCAGCATTGATCATGATTCAAAGTTGGCAGTATATGGAGCATTTTATAAAATTAAATTACAAACTGTCAATACGAAATCATTTTTGAACGTGAGGACATTTTTTACTTTAAATTTTTATCTTGCACAGAAAAATTTGTTTCAGAATATTTTTATTTCGCAAGATAAAAATATCCAACAGTGTAATAATTATCCCTACACAGGGGGCTTAGTTCAAAGAGAAAAACATATGCAGCACAGAAATTAAGGTAAACAAATTAATAAAAAATAGTGTGAACATAAATCATCATGGGGCATAAGATAGTACCATACGTTCAAATGTCTGAATATTATAAAACACAACAAGACAATTCAGAAAAAACAGAAGGTATGGGAGGCCAACATTGTCAGCATGATCTACCAGGGGGTCCATGTCTTGGTGAACTGGGGCATATGGTCTTCTAGCCAACATATGCTTGTATATCATGAGGCAGTGTACACAAGCTACCACTGGAACAAGCTCCAGCTTGGTATTCTTCCATTTGGAAGCCAGATATGAGCGAGCAGAGTTAGTCAAGTGCTGAACTAGGCAATGCATGGGATGTCCCATAGAGCTGGGTTTATTCCTTAGATGTAGAACTGAAGGGTCTAGGGGGAATGGTTTATTGATAACCATAGCAATCACAGTGTAAACCTGAGTCCAAAACTGGGAGATTGAGACACAGGTGATGAAATGAACCTCTAGAACCACACCCACTGTAACACAAATCAGAACTCAGGAGGTATATTTTGGCTACCTTAACTGGCTAATAGCTCCCCTTCATAAGAGTCTCAATACCATGACCCCATCTAGCAGGTGAGATTTGTAACTTAAGCTCAGTATTCCATTTCCAAGATTAAATTTAAGGAGTCTTTTATATATTATTCTCTGTACTTTCACTGTCTGATTATAACATCGGTGCTTCTGCATCTACCACACACAAAACAGGAGAGAGTATGCAAAGTTATTATGGACAAAACAGCTGCTCTAAAAATAAATGATGCGTATCTGAACTCTGAGTTAATATCTATCATATGAAAGATTTGAAACATAGCTGTGATTCAAGAAAGGAGAAATTCTGTAAAATCAATCACAGAGAGACTCAAACTGCAGAAATTTCCCCTTTTAGAACAGAAAAGGGTACTTATCCGTTAGCCGGGCGCATCCGGCAGGTGGCGCTAATTACTATTCCCCCTCCAGGCCGACATGGATAGTAGGGAAAGATGTAACTCTGGTGGAGTTTTGTCGCCACCTGCCGGATGCGCCCGGCTAACGGATAAGTACCCAGAAAAGTCCTGACATCTATCCTATTGAAATTTTATAGCGCGATCTTTATCAGGCTGTTCAAGAAAATCATCAACAAATCGCTGCAAGAGTTTATAATCTGTCATTATAAAAAATAAAAGAAGTTTCACCTGCTACGAGACCCTGACACAAAAATTAAAAAAAAAAGTATAGAGTGTGTAATAGATCGCAGAAAAGCCGCTGCGTGTACTGGCAGAAAGGTGGCTGATTCAGCGTCCAGCGCGGCGGTTTGCACGCAGCAGCGTGCGTCTGGTGTGGCTGGGTCTGTTAGTTCACACAGGTTGAGGAATACGCGCGCGCTGAGAGACAGAACCTTTATGACAATCGAGGAGGGATCAGCTGACCAGGTTGGTCAGCTGACCTCAGAGCAAGTGGCTATTGGTTGATCAGTGATGGGTGGCGCTGGAGAGCGCCACTCTATATATAGTCACTGCTGGTCAGTCTCAAATTGTCTGCCGTTGCGAACACTTACGTGAAAGCACTCAGACCATAGTCAGATCCCACAGTGTGTTAGAACTAGGAGGACCTGGGAATTCACACTGAGCCAGATTACTTCTGTGTTATCATTGTGTTATACTTCAGACTAGTTCCAGGGTGTTGAGACCACGGACCTCACACCCAAGACTAGGGATACTGTGTACCATCATATTATACTTCAGACTAGTTCCAGGGTGTTGAGACCACGGACCTCACACCCAAGACTAGGCATTGTTTGATATCGGTTATGACCTATTGCATTTCTGACTATCCCTCTGCTTTCTGATTCGGTACCTACGTATATCTGATTACCTGTTGCCAACCCTGCCTGCCCTTGGTTACCGAATCAGCCTTCTGTCTCTGTACCTTATCTGCCCGTGTGTTGTCGACCTGGCTTGCCCGACCTTGAGAGCTATCTCTCTCCATTGAGAGATTAGTCTCCAGACCTGCTCGTGACACCCACCTTCCAGGTGTCACTCAGTCAAAGGTCCTTCCTGCTTTCCAGAAGGGGAGTCTGGCTTGTATCAGGCGGGTCTCAGATGAGTGCAAGGCTGCCCAGCGCTGTAGCGCAGCGTGCGACGAATGTTGGGAGAGTGGCGGGTGCCTGTCAAGGTAGCAGGGAGTGGGACAGGTGTGATGGATCTCACACTAGTGAGGTAGCAGTGCTGTGGTGCTTAAAGAGAATCTGTATTGTTAAAATCGCACAAAAGTAAACATACCAGTGCGTTAGGGGACATCTCCTATTACCCTCTGTCACAATTTCGCCGCTCCCAGCCGCATTAACCACTTGAGGACCACAGTCTTTTCACCCCTTAAGGACCAGAGCCTTTTTCTCCATTCAGACCACTGCAGCTTTCACGGTTTATTGCTCGGTCATACAACCTACCACCTAAAGGAATTTTACCTCCTTTTCTTGTCACTAATACAGCTTTCTTTTGCTGCTATTTGATTGCTGCTGCGAGTTTTAGTTTTTATTATATTCATCAAAAAAGACATGAATTTTGGCAAAAAAATGACTTTTTTAACTTGCTGTGCTGACATTTTTCAAATAAAGTAAAATTTCCTATACATTTGAGCGCGAAAGTTATTCTGCTACATGTCTTTGATTAAAAAAAAAAAAAACCATTCAGTGTACGGTATATTTATTGGATTGGGTAAAAGTTATAGCGTTTACAAACTATGGTGCCAAAAGTGAATTTTCCCATTTTCAAGCATCTCTGACTTTTCTGCGCACCTGTCAGGTTTCATGAGGGGCTAAAATTCCAGGATAGTACAAATACCCCCCAAATGACCCCATTTTGGAAAGAAGACATCCCAAAGTATTCAGTGAGAGGCATGGTGAGTTCATAGAAGATTTTATTTTTTGTCACAAGTTAGCGGAAAATGACACTTTCTGACAAAAAAAAGAAAAAAAAAAAAGTTTCCATTTCTTCTAACTTGCGACAAAAAAAAATGAAATCTGCCACGGACTCACTATGCTCCTCTCTGAATACCTTGAAGTGTCTACTTTCCAAAATGGGGTCATTTGTGGGGTGTGTTCACTGTCCTGGCATTTTGGGGGGTGCCTAATCGTTTGCACCCCTGTAAAGCCTAAAGATGCTCATTGGACTTTTGGCCCCTTAGCGCAGTTAGGCTGCAAAAAAGTGCAACACATGTGGTATTGCCGTACTCAGGAGAAGTAGTATAATGTGTTTTGGGGTGTATTTTTACACATACCCATGCTGGGTGGGAGAAATATCTCCGTAAATGACAATTGTTTTATTTTTTTTACACACAATTGTCTATTTATAGAGATATTTCTCCCACTCAGCATGGGTATGTGGAAAAATACACCCCAAAACACATTATACTACTTCTCCTGAGTACGGCGATACCACATGTGTGGCACTTTTTTGCACCCTAACTGCGCTAAGGGGCCCAAAGTTCAATGAGTACCTTTAGGATTTCACAGGTCATTTTGAGAAATTTCGTTTCAAGACTACTCCTCACGGTTTAGGGCCCCTAAAATGCCAGGACAGTATAGGAACCCCACAAATTACCCCATTTTAGAAAGAAGACACCCCAAGGTATTCCGTTAGGAGGATGGTGAGTTCATAGAAGATTTTTTTTTTTGTCACAAGTTAGCGGAAATTGATTTTAATTTTTTTTTTTTTACAAAGTGTCATTTTCCGCTAACTTGTGACAAAAAATAAAATCTTCTATGAACTCACCATACTCCTAACGGAATACCTTGGGGTGTCTTCTTTCTAAAATGGGGTCATTTGTGGGGTTCCTATACTGCCCTGGCATTTTAGGGGCCCTAAACCTTGAGGAGTAGTCTTGAAACCAAATGTCGCAAAATGACCTGTGAAATCCTAAAGGTACTCATTGGACTTTGGGCCTCTTAGCGCACTTAGGGTGCAAAAAAGTGCCACACATGTGGTACCGCCGTACTCAGGAGAAGTAGTATAATGTGTTTTGGGGTGTATTTTTACACATACCCATGCTGGGCGGGAGAAATATCTCTGTAAATGACAATTGTTTGATTTTTTTATACACACAATTGTCCTTTTACAGAGATATTTCTCCCACCCAGCATGGGTATGTGGAAAAATACACCCCAAAACACAATATACTACTTCTTCTGAGTACGTGTGTGACACTTTTTTGCAACCTAGGTGCGCTAAGGGGCCTAACGTCCTATTCACAGGTCATTTTGAGGCATATGGATTCTAGACTACTGCTCACGGTTTAGGGCCCCTAAAATGCCAGGGCAGTATAGGAACCCCACAAGTGACCCCATTTTAGAAAGAAGACACCCCAAGGTATTCTGTTAGGAGTATGGTGAGTTCATAGAAGATTTTTTTTTTGTCACAAGTTAGCGGAAAATGACACTTTGTGAAAAAAAAAAAACAATACATATCAATTTCCGCTAACGTGTGACAAAAAAAAAATCTTCTATGAACTCATCATACACCTAACAGAATACCTTGGGGTGTCTTCTTTCTAAAATGGGGTCACTTGTGGGGTTCCTATACTGCTCTGGCATTTTAGGGGCCCTAAACCGTGAGGAGTAGTCTTGAACCCAAATGTCTCAAAATGACCTGTGAAATCCTAAAGGTACTCATTGGACTTTGGGCCCCTTAGCACAGTTAGGCTGCAAAAAAGTGTCACACATGTGGTATCGCCGTACTCAGAAGAAGTAGTATAATGTGTTTTGTGGTGTATTTTTACATATAACCATGCTGGGTGGGAGAAATATCTCTGTAAATGACACATTTTTGATTTTTTTTACACACAATTGTCCATTTACAGAGAGATTTCTCCCACCCAGCATGGGTATGTGTAAAAATACACCACAAAACACATTATACTACTTCTCCTGAGTATGGCGATACCACATGTGTGACACTTTTTTGCAGCCTAGGTGCGCTAAGGGGCCCAACGTCCTATTCACAGGTCATTTTGAGGCATTTGTTTTCTAGACTACTCCTCACGGTTTAGGGCCCCTAAAATGCCAGGGCAGTATAGGAACCCCACAAGTGACCCCATTTTAGAAAGAAGACACCCCAAGGTATTCCGTTAGGGGTATGGTGAGTTTATTGAAGATTTTATTTTTTGTCACAAGTTAGTGAAAAATGACACTTTGTGAAAAAAACAATAAAAATCTAATTTCCGCTAACTTTTGACAAAAAATAAAATCTTCTATGAACTCATCATACACCTAACAGAATACCTTGGGGTGTCTTCTTTCTAAAATGGGGTCACTTGTGGGGTTCCTATACTGCCCTGGCATTTTACGGGCCCAAAACTGTGAGTAGTCTGGAAACCAAATTTCTCAAAATGACTGATCAGGGGTATAAGCATCTGCAAATTTTGATGACAGGTGGTCTATGAGGGGGCAAATTTTGTGGAACCGGTCATAAGCAGGGTGGCCTCTTAGATGACAGGATGTTTTGGGCCTGATCTGATGGATAGGAGTGCTAGGGGGGTGACAGGAGGTGATTGATGGGTGTCTCAGGGGGCGGTTAGAGGGGAAAATAGATGCAATCAATGCACTGGGGAGGTGATCGGAAGGGGGTCTGAGGGGGACCTGAGGGTTTGGCCGAGTGATCAGGAGCCCACACGGGGCAAATTAGGGCCTGATCTGATGGGTAGGTGTGCTAGGGGGTGACAGGAGGTGATTGATGGGTGTCTCAAGGTGTGATTAGAGGGGGGAAATAGATGCAAGCAATGCACTAGCGAGGTGATCAGGGCTGGGGTCTGAGGACGTTCTGAGGTGTGGGCGGGTGATTGGGTGCCCGCAAGGGGCAGATTAGGGTCTAATCTGATGGGTAACCGTGACAGGTGGGGATAGGGGGTGATTGATGGGTAATTAGTGGGTGTTTAGAGGAGAGAAGAGATGTAAACACTGCACTTGGGAGGTGATCTGATGTCGGATCTGCGGGCGATCTATTGGTGTGGGTGGGTGATCAGATTGCCCGCAAGGGGCAAATTAGGGGCTGATTGATGGGTGGCAGTGACGGGGTGATTGATGAGTGGCAGTGACAGGGGGTGATTGATAGGTGATTGACAGGTGATCAGTGGGTTATTACAGGGAATAACAGATGTAAATATTGCACTGGCGAATTGATAAAGGGGGGTCTGAGGGCAATCTGAGCGTGTGGGCGGGTGATTGGGTGCCCGCAAGGGGTAGATTAGGGTCTAATCTGATGGGTAACAGTGACAGGTGGTGATAGGGGGTGATTGATAGGTGATTGATGGGTAATTAGTGGGTGTTTAGAGGAGAGAATAGATGTAAACAATGGATTTGGGAGGTGATCTGATGTCGGATCTACGGGCGATCTATTGGTGTGGGTGGGTGATCAGATTGCCCGCAAGGGGCAGGTTAGGGGCTGATTGATGAGTAGCAGTGACAGGGGGTGATTGACTGGTGATTGACGGGTGATTGACAGGTGATCAGGGGGGATAGATGCATACAGTACACGGGGGGGGTCTGGGGAGAATCTGAGGGGTGGGGGGTGATCAGGAGGGGGCAGTGGGCAGGGGGGGGGGGAATAAAAAAAAATAGCGTTGACAGATAGTGACAGGGAGTGATTGATGGGTGATTAGGGGGGTGACTGGGTGCAAACAGTGGTCTGGGGGGTGGGCAGGGGGGGGGTCTGAGGGGTGCTGTGGGCGATCAGGGGGCAGGGGGGGGGGAATCAGTGTGCTTGGGTGCAGACTAGGGTGGCTGCAGCCTGCCCTGGTGGTCCCTCGGACACTGGGACCACCAGGGCAGGAGGCAGCCAGTATAATTGGCTTTGTATACATTACAAAGCCTATTATACAATGTAAATGCGGAGATCCGGGTGCTAGTAACCCGCCGGCGCTTCCGAACGGCCGGCGGGTTACTACGAGCGGTGGGCGGAGCCAGTCCCCGGCGGCTGATCGCGTCACGAATGACGCGATCGCCGCATAGCCACTCCCACAGCCGCCCCCCGCCGATGGGCGTATTGCGGTCGTTTGGGCCCAGTCTTTGCCGCCGCCCATCGGCTGGGGGCGATCGGCAAGTGGTTAAAAGTGGTTAAAAAAAGTTTTAAAAAGTTTGTTTATAAACAAACAAAATGGCCACCAAAACAGGAAGTGGGTTGATGTACAGTATGTCCACACATAGAAAATACATCCATACACAAGCAGGCTGTATACACCCTTCCTTTTGAATCTCAAGAGATCATTGTGTGTTTCTTTCCCCCTGCAGCTCTCATGCACTGAAGTTTCAGGCTGCTCTTTTCTTCCTGCAAACAGCTTTGCCCTTGTCTGAATTTCCTCAGTATGTGAAAGCCCAGCCAGCTCAGAGGACAATTTATCCAGCTTGTAAAAGATAATAGAGAAGCTGCCCTAATCTAAATAATACACAGGCAGTGTGCATAGAGGGTCCTGGAAGGGGGAGTTCATAGCAGAACCACAACACTGAAGAACTTGGCAGCCTTCCAGACACAGGCCGACAAGTCTGACAGGGGAAAGATACATTGATTTATTACAGAGACTGTGATAGCAGAAAGTGCTGCAGTAAGCCAGAACACATTAGAATAGCTTTTGGAACTTGTAGGATGATAAAAAACAGGATGCAATTTTTGTTACAGAGTCTCTTTAATAACAGCTTAAAAGCACAAATCCTTTCTCCCCATTGCCCGGCAGCTACAAGCAACACTCAGTGAAAGGACCATTGGCCTGAGCAATGTTATTCACCCTCAGACATTGCTTCAGGTGAAGCTGGCAATTTAATTTGCTGGTAAATCCTGAGCGATGTCAGGTGATAAGACGCTCACACACTGCTAGCTTCTTATCACATCAAATTGCATACAGCCCTATTACTATTTCATGGACTGAAGTCTGCGGTTCTATGAGGGATAACGTGACATGAGTACGCACTCTATAATCACTGCAGAAGTTATTATTATTATTATTATTGTTAATAATAGGGATTATCTGTATCTAGAAATTGCTTTCTTTAGAGTACTCATTAGTCATGGACAGTAAGGGCCTATAACAGTGTGAAGTCGGCACAAATCTGCAACTTTTCCCTGCCGGTGGGAGAAATACTGGCTATCTTTTCAATAGCTTTGTCGTCCAGATCACACTACTGTGCGAATTTGGATGATATGCTTCAGATTTCTGCAGCACGCACCCAAATACCTATAGCCGTGCATGGCATGGCAGAATGATTCGGGCTGCGTGTTTGCAGCAGAACTGGAGCCGTGGCCGAAACAGAAAAGGCAGCCATTAAGATGTTACCCTGCAGTAAATATATGCAAATGGGTGTGTGCTAAAGTATCTTCTAACCGCTGAGTAGATGTGAACAGTAACAAATGTTTGGCTGAAGCACCTGCAAACTAAAGAGGTTAAAGAGAATCTGTATTGTTAAAATAGCACAAAAGTAAACATACCAGTGCGTTAGGGGACATCTCCTATTACCCTCTGTCACAATTTCACCGCTCCCCGCCGCATTAAAAGTAGTCAAAAACTGTTTTAAAAAGTTTGTTTATAAACAAACAAAATGGCCACCAAAACAGGAAGTAGTGAGAGAAAAAAGGGGAAAAACAATCGAGAGCCCCCGATAGTGTTTTATTGTAGATCAATTGTGCTAAAATGGTAAAAATAGAAATTTATACTCACAAGTGTGGGTTGCCGAGATTAGGCAACCACTTGTATCACAGTCGGGGAGATTAGACCTGTCCCCGCTCAGGTTAAGAAGTCGCTCTCTGTGCGGAAAAAAGAGGGGTGTCCACACCCATCCACCAGGTGGATAATCACGTAATTGAAAAACAGAGGCGCCAAAAGAATAAAAATAGTGCCAATTTAAAAAACATAAAATTGTGGGTGGCAATGGTGGACTTGCCCACCCTACAAGCAACAAAGACCACTTTTGTATGGTGAAACAAATTTAATCAATTTAGTACTCCTAATGACAAAAAACAGTTTGCAACGCGTTTCACGGGACACAAGCCCGCTTCCTCAGGCAAAAGCAATTACAAGCAGGAGCAACTGCAAACAAAGAAAAAAACATACACAAAGTACAATCAATAAAGAATAAAAAACCAAAAGATCAATATCAAAACTGATCAAGATCGATCAAAATGATCGCGAATAAAATAATTGCACGTGATTACACATAAATTCATTGCACATGGATAATTATAGTCTATGTCCTGCAGACAATCTTATCGTAGTCCCCATCAGCAATATAAAATCTTAATATATACACTCATAATATTCTAATAATATATTAATATAGATACCGCATCTTTAAATCTATCCCTAATCATAAAAATAGCTCTCAACTGAGCTCTCAAATGAGTGATTTAGTTATATATCTAGGGACACAGGAATAGACTTATAAATTTCCCCAGTTAATAATATATATACACACAAAAAGAATATTGTCATCATATATCTCTATTGCCCCCGGGTGGTGTAAACATATATATATATATACATATATACAGACACATAGGGAGAGACAATATGAGAGAAAATGAAAAAAAAAAAAGAAAATGAGACAAAATTATTAAGCAAGGGTTTATCCTTTTGTCCTACCAACATGGCCCAACTCAGTGAACTATATACAGACCTCAATGCTTTTGTCCGTAAGCTCACTTTAAAAAGACATTTTGCATTAAAGAAAATTGACAAAACCACAACGCCCATTCTGACTCAAGACAATGTTACACCAATAATTACGGTAAATGAACAAGAAATACAATTGGAAAAATGCGTAGTAACCTCCTTGAAGGGCCGTTCCAGGTTTTATCCCACAGCTTCTAAGGGGAATTTTATAGAAACATTTTATGCATTGGCATTGGAGGACCTACAGAAATTATGTCAGGACAACTTAAATTTCCCCTCCAACTTGACACGATCGGAAAAAAATCGCCCTCAATCTTAAAAACAATACAAACTTGGTCATCAAACCCGCGGATAAGGGAGGAGGAATAGTTTTACTCAACAGAGAAGATTATATTAAGGAATCCCACCGCCTACTCCAAGACCCCGTCAGCTATCGTATATTATCTTCTGATCCTACTATTGTATATCACACGGCACTGAAAACCTTTATTAACACTGCTATGATGGATGGCCTGATCACTAAAAATGAAAAGAATTTTATAATGATTGAGAATCCCACTACCCCCTTCTCTTACCAACTACCAAAAATACATAAGAATCTGCAACACCCCCCAGGAAGGCCCATAATATCTGGTATTAATTCTATTACGAGTAACCTATCTAAGTATGTTGATCAGCACTTACAGAAATATGTGCGTAAATTGGATTCCTACACAAGAGACTCTCAACATCTTATAGACATACTTAAGGATTACGATTGGAAACCCGACTATACATGGCTAACGTGACGTAACAGCCCTGTACACCAACATCACGTATGACTTTGGGACTGAAGCCACACACTTCTTTTTGCAGTCAGACCTGGATATGCCACAGAAACCAAAAAGCTTCCTGTTACAATGTGTCGAATTTATATTAACACACAATTACTTCTCTTTTATGGACACTATTTACCAACAAATAGGGGGCACAGCTATGGGCAGCAGCTTTGCGCCCAGTTATGCGAACCTAGCCATGGGATTACTTGAAACCGTCTATATCTATAATAACAACCCGTTTCGTGATCACATTGTGCTATATAAACGGTACATTGATGATCTAGTTTTCATTTGGCAGGGCGATACATCACTGATTCCACACTTCCTTAATTACCTTAACTCAAACAGAGCCAAACTTTCCTTTACCTCCCAACATAGTAATGTAGCTCTGGAGTTTTTGGATCTGGTTTTGTTTCATAGCGGAGGGAAAATCAAAACCAAAACTTTTTTCAAACAGGTTGACTCAAATAGCTATATTCATTTTAATAGTTTTCACTACAAACCATGGACCACTAACACCCCATATAACCAATTTAAACGTATTTATAAAAATTGTACGGATATACAAGATTATGAAACACAGTCCAAGACTCTGGTCAATAAGTTTAAGGAAAGAAAATACCCGAAAAAACTCATACGAAATGCCAAATTCAAAGCTAGATATCCCCACACATCCTCGAAAACCGACAATGTCATACCATCTGATAATTCAGATACCACACTACGATTCATTACTAAATATAATGCACAACACACAAATATAAAAAATATTTTAACCCACAGATGGGAAATCCTACAACAGGACCCATATTTACGAGACTGTATCCCTAAAAAACCAATAATGACATTCCGCAGAGCACCCAACCTTCGCAATCTACTGGCACCAAGCAAAATCAGGACAGTTTCAAAGACGCCACCCCGATCAGTAGGCTCCTATGCATGCAACAAAACACGTTGTTTAGCGTGTTCCTTTATAACCAATGTGGATCATCTGGTAGCAACAGTCAACGAAATCTCTTACCCTATTAAAAAACATATAGACTGTGACTCAAAAATGGTCATTTACGTGGCGACCTGTCCCTGTAATGCACAATATGTAGGACGCACTAGCCAACAACTACGGGACAGAATTGGACAACACAGGCGCAACATTCTCAAGGGCCTGGCCACACACAGTCTATCCAGACATTTTGACCAAATCCATGGTAGAAATGTGTCAATGCTTTCGTTTGTAGCCTTAGAACAAATTAATCCACTTACACCAAATGTGATCCAGACCCTAAAAAATAGGGAGATGTTTTGGATCCAAACCTTGAAAACTTTAGTGCTCTTGGGGCTGAATGAACAGTTGGAAAAAACCTTTTAGAAGTACCACAACAATACAATAGCTAGGCGGGTACAGTGTAATAGACAGGACCCCTCAGCTACACTTATATGCCACATAATAATAATAATAATAATAATCCGAACATTTGTATAGCGCTTTTCTCCTGTCAGACTCAAAGCGCTCAAGAGCTGCAGCCACTGGGACGCGCTCAGGAGGCCACCCTGCAGTGTTAGGGAGTCTTGCCTTGAACTCCTTACTGAATAGGTACTTGACGTAGCCAGGAATCGAACCCTGGTCTCCCATGTCAAAGGCAGAGCCCTTAACCAGTACACTATCCAGCCACTATAGTTTTTTTAATTTGCATAATCATCTTTATGATCATTTTTTATAATCAATACTGAAATAACGGTACAACAAACAATATTAGATGTACGGATAGTTATGAATAAGATTTACACATAATATTAGTACACTATGGTTGTTACTATTGGTATTTATTATATTATTTTATTCTATTATAGCTCGACTTCAAGGGTTTTTACTCCTATCTTACTATTTTTAGTGGCCCAATAACAGTCGCTCTCTCCTCTCAATTTACATAAAAACATAAAATTATAATAATCACATTATTTTATATGTTATAAATTCACATTTATAATTTATACATTACATTTTAATTCTTTTACCTTATTTTATTATTATATTATTTTATTATTAGTATTTTTATCACCTTTACCACTAATAAGGTGGTCAATATCATCCTGATCAGCGCTCTATCTATAGAGATTATCAGACCACACCCCTGGGTCTAGTATGATACATAGCACATCAGCCACTGTGCTCCCAGTTATGGTACACAATATATTACAGACACCTCCTGATATATCCCAATTGCAGCAATCTGCGCTTCCACCACTAGATGGGGCAAGGATATAATATACGACACACATTACTGTTAGATAGCTCCGTTCTCCTATTTTTCCTGATCTCTTTATTAATTCAATCACACAGACTGTCATTATTATTATTATTATATACTAATTGTTATACTCGTTTTTGGGACTCTTGGCCCATGTATAGTAGGAGTGCTGGAGGCGCGTATCTTCCAGCGCACAATATGTCGTCTGTGGCTTCTAGCCCATACGTGACGCACATCCGCCCCTAGGGGATCCAGCATTAGCCTCAATACACATGGCCACACTGGACTCACGCCCCCAATTGACGTATTTCCGCCGGGGACCTCTAACCAATAGTGGTGCGATGGATAGCGTCCACTTCCGCGCACGTCTGGCCCGCACGACCGACAGCCACGCCCACGATAAGCAGTTATTGAGCGTGGGGTATATAGAAGCTGATATGGCGCCCAGTGAGTACAGAGGTGCCAAGTCAGTACAGACCATTGCTGGGGGTAAGTTCGCTGGATCTATTTTTAGGTTCCAATTACTGCCTATTACCTCTTCTGCTACCCTCACCACGGGCTGTATCATTATGGTCTAAACACCTGCATCATAGTCCGGATAGACTATTACAGTGCTAGTTAGTATGCAGAAAGGAACAGTTTAGAGCTTCTGTTCAGTTCAGGTGTTTGTTTATTTACTTATTTTTCAGTGGACATGTGCAATGATGTTTACCTATCATCTCGTAAGTTTTATATTTGTCTCTCCCTATGTGTCTGTATATATGTATATATATATATATATATATATATATATATATATATATATATATATATATATATATGTTTACACCACCCAGGGGCAATAGAGATATATGATGACAATATTCTTTTTGTGTGTATATATATTATTAACTGGGGAAATTTATAAGTCTATTCCTGTGTCCCTAGATATATAACTAAATCACTCATTTGAGAGCTCAGTTGAGAGCTATTTTTATGATTAGGGATAGATTTAAAGATGCGGTATCTATTATAATATATTATTAGAATATTATGAGTGTATATATTAAGATTTTATATTGCTGATGGGGACTACGATAAGATTGTCTGCAGGACATAGACTATAATTATCCATGTGCAATGAATTTATGTGCAATCATGTGCAATTATTTTATTCGCGATCATTTTGATCGATCTTGATCAGTTTTGATATTGATCTTTTGGTTTTTTATTCTTTATTGATTGTACTTTGTGTATGTTTTTTTCTTTGTTTGCAGTTGCTCCTGCTTGTAATTGCTTTTGCCTGAGGAAGCGGGCTTGTGTCCCGTGAAACGCGTTGCAAACTGTTTTTTGTCATTAGGAGTACTAAATTGATTAAATTTGTTTCACCATACAAAAGTGGTCTTTGTTGCTTGTAGGGTGGGCAAGTCCACCATTGCCACCCACAATTTTATGTTTTTTAAATTGGCACTATTTTTATTCTTTTGGCGCCTCTGTTTTTCAAAAACAGGAAGTAGGTTGATGTACAGCATGTCCACACATAGAAAATACATCCATACACAAGCAGGCTGTATACTGCCTTACTTCTGAATCTCAAGAGATCACTTGTGTGTGTTTACCTTCTGTCCCCAGCTTCTCTCATGCACTGAACATTACAGGCTTCCTACAGACAGCTCTGCCTATGTCGTTAATTCCTTAGTATGTGACAGACCAGCTCCTTTCACATCCTCCAGAGGAGGATTTTTATCCAGCTCTCTTCTATCACTGATAAGATAGCAGAGAAGCTGCTGGCTTATGTAAATAAAACACACACTGGAGTGTGCATAGAGGAACAGTTCAACACTGAAGAACTTGGCAGCCTTCCAGACACAGGCCGACAAGTCTGACAGGGGAAAGATACATTGATTTATTACAGAGATGGTTATAGTAGAAAGAGCTGCAGCAAGCCAGATCACATTAGAATAGGTTTAGGAACTTGTAGGATGGTAGAAAAAAACGTTGTAATTTTTGTTACAGAGTCACTTTAATGCTACTTACTATAGTATACGGATTATCTTGACTCTCTGAAATAATTGTAAAATCTGTGTCCTATTTGTTCTTGCAGACTTGACCACATTTTAAGAGAGATGAATGTATACATATTTAGTATGGGTTCACAACAATTCACCCATAACAGTTCAGGTTATTGGTTCAGTACAGCAAACTTCTAAATCTGAAGGCACTCCCAGATTTATCATTTCCATATGTTCAAAAAGCAACACACACACACACACACACACACACACACACACACATATATACATACATACGCACGCACGCACACACGCGCACACACGCACACACGCACACACGCACGCGCGCACAGATGCATGCGCGCGCACGAACACGCATATATATATTGTGAGGCGAACTGTGCATACATCTTGCCAATAGCGTCTTAGAAAGAAAAAATTGGGGATTCAGGCAAATTAGAAATCATCCAACACAACTTGTGGTTCATCTTAACAGTGCTGAACTGTACATGTCCCATAATCATGTACATTTTATGAAGTCTTTCATATCCTAATGCCATAGAGACAAGACTGCAAAACGTTTAAATTACTGTGATCTTGGAAAGTATTAAGAGGGAGAGAAAGACATCTAAATTCAGTGGGGTATTGTATTTGTATAAATCAATTGAAGGTCATGAATATGATCATAGGATCCCAAAAGTGAGGCTCAGTAGTTTTGGCACTGCACTGCAAGGAGGACATAGGAGATTTGGAGGGAGTTCAAAGCTGGGAAAATTCATTAATACAAGCTAGCACTGAGAGATTACTGAAGTTGACCTTATTCTATGGTTAAAAAAAAAAAAATACATAATTTTCCTGGCCGTTATACTGATCATGCGCCTTTAAAGAACAACTATTAGGTATAAAATGCCCCCCCCCCCCCCCCCCCAAAAAAAAAACCACATATGTAAGTAAATACTTGCTCTACTTACATAACAATTGTATTGTAGTGTCCACGTTTTGCTTCCTGTCAATTTCCTGCAGTAAAATATGAACAGTGCTGTGGATGGCAGCCACAGACAAATTCAGCAGCCACAGACTCACCTACTAATGGATCTAAGCGCTGCCATTCCCCTCTATTCTCTGCACTACCGCCGACGGTAGTGCAGAGGTATAGAAGGATACGTCAGCGTGTGGAACCATTATTCTGTAAGTCTGTGTGCGCCGCCTTTATCCTTCCCCATTGATCAGTGCGGGGAAGAGAGAGAATGCAGCGGCGGCAGAAGGGAGGGGCGCACATGCCACTGGAGGACGGGGGCAGCCGACAGTGACAGGAGATGGCCTTTGGCCCCCCTCCCTGCACTCTAACAGTGGCTGGACCACCGGAGAGAAGGGGAGACCAAGGCGGCCAATCATAGAGGAGAGAAGTGAGTGACAGAGGCGTCAGCCAATCAGGCTGATTCAGCATGCCTGTCACTTCTCTTCTGTGGCTGTGCGTACACTCTTAGAGCCTGGGGGCATGGGTAGAGAAAATCTGCCTGAAAAAAAAAAGTAAGAATGATTTTAATCTTTTGAATTGCCTGGTTATCAGCCTTTCCACTAATATATCAGCCTGCAATAGAGATTGTATTGTGTATTTTATGCCTAACAGTTAAGGTGGCCATACACTGGTCGATTTGCCATCCGATTCGACCAACAAATAGATCCCTCTCTGATCGAATCTGATCAGAGAGGGATCGTATGGCCACCTTTACTGCAAACAGATTGTGAATCGATTTAAGCATATAAATGAACCCGGGTTAAGTTATCCAATTAATTAACAACTCTTGATTCACGCTACGCAGTGGTGGTGTGCAGTATCAATGGCCCATAGAGTTGCATTACAATGAGCATTACAACGTTTGTACTTCGATGCTCAATAGATTTCTGCTGAAATCTATTAAAATTGATCGCTATCTGATTGGCTTGGCATATTGGGTCCCAATTAATCTGTTAAACATACAGAACCATTTTATTTGCAGTTTACAGACTTCTCCTAAGCACATATGAAGACTGTCACCTGCTGCAGAATTCATTCCCATGGTCAACAGTTTGGGGCAACTTCTGGACAGATGAGTCTCTACCCTAAAGGCTGGCGGCGCATCTGTTACAAAGGAGGAGAGGCAAGGTGAATGGGAGTACAGTGCGCTTGGAGGACTCTAAAGATCTGCTATGCTGGGTCTCTAAGCGGTGTGTGTGTGTGTGTGTGTGTGTGTGTGTGTGTGTGTGTGTGTGTGAGACTGTGTGTGAGACTGTGTGTGAGACTGTGTGTGTGAGACTGTGTGTGTGAGACTGTGTGTGTGAGACTGTGTGTGTGAGACTGTGTGTGTGAGACTGTGTGTGAGAGACTGTGTGTGTGAGACTGTGTGTGTGAGACTGTGTGTGTGTGTGTGTGTGTGTGTGTGTGTGTGTGTGTGTGTGTGTGTGTGTGTGTGTGTGTGTGTGTGTGTGTGTGTGTGTGTGTGTGTGTGTGTGTGTGTGTGTGTGTGTCAGAGTGTGTGTGTGTGTGTCAGAGTGTGTGTGTGTCAGAGTGTGTGTGTGTCAGAGTGTGTGTGTGTCAGAGTGTGTGTGTGTCAGAGTGTGTGTGTGTCAGAGTGTGTGTGTGTCAGAGTGTGTCTGTGTGTGTGTCTGTGTGTGTGTGTGTGTGTGTGGGCCACTGTACACATGGTGAATTTTCACCCAAGGCGGTCTTTATTAGCTCCGCAACTGAGTTTAATCTAGCGTGCGTACGTAGCTTTATTTCTATCCATTATCTCCTTACATTAGAAGTTTGTAAGGGCAGGGAACTCTCTCCTATTGTATCTTTGTGTTGCTTTATTTACTTTGCTGTCATCTATACGTACAAGGTGATCTTTAGAATTGCATTGTATCTACTTTGCCTCTGTTTACCTATGGCATTTACTAACGGCATTGTATTAATTTATTGTATACTATTTATTTGTATAGCAATACAAGAGATGCGGTGGACAATGAGTTTCTTACTATTCATGGCATCTACAGTTATGACTAGAAAATGACAATACAGAAATATTCTGATGCACGGAACTGTAAAAATGAACAAATGTATCAAAACTTTTCAAATCAGGTTTTCAGCAGAAAATAAGTAAATCAGAAAATTTCACAACTGAAGTGATTACTTACTTTTCATATGTAAATATGGTTCTTATGATTGAAACACAAATAACGACAATCAATACGCAATCTAATATGAAAATGTAAAAGTGTGTTGTAACAAGCCTCTTCACTTTTATACCTGGGCACAGGTGTCACTTTAGTGCTACCCTGAATCAGCAAACTAGAGCCACAGCAGCTCCTGGAAACTGCAGTGACATTTAGAGACCGAGAGAAGGGAGCCTGTGGCTGAAAGGGAAAGCATAGACCTAATTCAAAGTGGCCTGAAGCAGACTGTGACTTTTAAAGTAACTGCAGGGACTCGACTAAATTAAATAATTGTGAAAAGGGGAAAAAAGGGGCACCTCGGGAAAACAATATGCTTTACTCCTTACGCCTCAATAATCCACTAAACAGCAGGTGTTATACAGGAGGATATACATGTGAATTTTTAACATCTGGAGAAGAGTAAACCAATGACTTCTTAAAACAGAAGGTATTCCCACATCACTTGTAGCACAAGGCTAAGATATTTAACCCCAACTAAAACAGAAAAAAAAATGTAATTGAGGTTGAAGATTAAAAGATTTAAAAAAAAAAAAAACACATTGCAGCCGCCTAGTTCTAGATGGTCCTAGCTCTCACAGACTTGTGTTACATGGTACATACAGACCAGAGCAGCAGTGCTGAACTAGTTAGCATGTACCCTACTGTGTGTGTTTTTCTGGGGGAAGTGGGAATAGAAAGGTTTCAATGTATAATGTGAGGGCTTCATTCATGAAGGTTACTGGCTCCACTGTTGGCCCAGGGAGTTTATTATGTTAAATGTTTGCTCCCAAGCCATGTGCAGCTACACCCAACTCAATGTCACTGGGATCAAGATGGTTGTGAGCTAGAATAAAAGAAAAGATAAGCAAAGTTTACAAAATGTCTGCTGAAGTTTTTATAATGCTCATACCCCGTCATTTTAGGATTAACCATTAGGATTTAAAAAACTATAACAAGTGTCAACTGGGGCATGCTTACCAAAACTGGCGCAGGGATATTTAGGCACATCATGTGCCGCCATAGGCTGTAATGTGGATTACGGCTATAGCAGCACTCAGACAGTAATTTGTGCCCCATCAAAAGATGGAGCCAAAATTACTTTAAAAACAGGGTAATTTGGCCACCAGCAATAGCTGGCGGCCAAATTACATTTTACTCCGAGTCCATGGCGGCCTGGAGGGAGAACAGTAATTAACACCGCTGGGACTTTTGCAAGAGCAGGGTGAGCAGTTTTTCGGCTTCACCCTGTGTTCAAATTTCCCATCATGATTTTTGTACGATTGACTTCATTTTTTCTTTTTTAAATGAGTCTCATTTATGTTTTAGTTTGATTTGAAGATAACTAAAATTGTAAAGGATGATTGGCCTTTAAAAGTCTATGCTTCAAGCAAGAGTCCATATAAAAACCAATTAGAAGCATGTAGGATCAATATCATTACAAGTCTAAAGTACAGAAATTGGTATATTAATACTATGACTACTTAAACTACAGAACTTGGTATACTGTGACTAGTATGGAGGTTTACATCTGCAAAAATAAAGAAAAAATATTTGCCTGCTTGTTATTCTGATCATCTACTTTTATTATTATTAACATTCATTCAGCCAGTGGAGTGAGATTAAAGTTAGAACATCTGGCTTTAGTAACTTACCCAGTCACAACATTCAGATCAGGTGTTTTGACTTTAAAGGGGTTCTGTGTATGGCATTGAAAACAAAAAATAGACACTTACCTAGGGCTTCTATCAGCCCCCTGCAGCTGTTATGTCCCGCACCGTCCTCCTATGATTCTCTGTTAGCTGCCACCGGTCCCAGTCTAATTTTCCTGCAATAGAACTGGACCTTACTGCGCAGGCGCAGTACAAGAAAACTTCGTACGGCATCTGTGCAGTAAGCTCCCGTTGACGCACACAGGAGCGAGCACTATTAGTCTATTTAGACGAATAATTAGACTGGGACAGCGGCGAGGAACGGAGAATCGTAGCAGGATGGCGCAGGACGGCTGCAGGGGGCTAATAGAAGCCCTAGGTAAGTGTCTGTTTGTAATACCCTACACAGAACCCCTTTAATCTCACTCCACTGGCTGAATGCTTGGTCCATATGATACTACCAAAGCCAAAAAAATATGGGTGCCTCCACACATCCAATTTTGATTGGCCAATGACTGAATAATTTTACCACTTACATGTCATGTTTGGGCCAACAGATTTTGAATATAATGTGACCGATTGTGTAGGTAAGCTCTCATAGTACATGGAAGTTGTACAATTGGCCTATCAAAACTGGATGAAATGCACACTAGCAGTTTTTCATTTTTATGTTTACACTATAAAAAGGTTCCTATTACATACCAATTCCCACTGAATAACCTATAGATAGAATATTGCGCATTAGTATGGATTACCTACACCACTTCAGCCCCAGAAGCCTAAAGCTCCTCACACTCCAACCAATACTTGCGGGGGTGGGAGGTCACAGAGTAGTTAGGAAGCAAATTATTACAGAGCCATGTTGTGTCCTTCACCAAACACAGAAATTCTGTATTGCAAAAAAACACACAACATTGCTGGTTCCCCTGTGCAGATGAATATTAAACACATCTTGATAACAGACCACACTGAATTATACATCTGACAACAAACATAACCAGTTGTATTATAAAAGGGAGCCACATTTACACTTTAGGAGCTAGGCATTTGGTATGTGCGCATAATGAGAGGATGAAAGATACAGCTTGCTGGCACATCAATATATTCGGCAATGAGAAACCCAGTGAGGCAGATACATGTAAATATTAAACAAAAAATAGATTACAGATGGTCTTTTCAAAAAGCAATAAGCTGAGCTTTAGCCAGCCCCCCTCCCCCCAAAACCTAATGTGAACCATGAACAAAACACTACGACTATGATTATCACACTCATGCAATCTAGCACAACCTTATCACAAGGAAAGCAAACATGTACATGTTGAAGTGCCATGTGCTTCTTCAGGTGATTAAATAGCAACAACCTAAGCAATATAGAGTAGGTAGGTCATCTGTGATGAGCTCATGGTCCAAGCAGAATTACGAATGATGACGCACCGCTTGTCCTGAGAGCGTTATCTGGAAAAGTTGTTTGCTCAACTACTGATGAAAAAAGCCTTGTAAACTTGCTGCACTTCCTAAATATGCTTTAATGAGTTTGCAAAACCATCTCTCCCCAAAGTATCTACAAGTAAAAGATAGTGAGGCAGGGCTAATTACTTGAATTATCCATGTAATGTAAAGGTTTCATATGTTGATAAGGCTGCGTGGATAAGAAATCCGTGAGAGGAAAAATGAAGGGGCTGAAAGGGGAGTCACTTTACAGCGCAAGCATTAAATACACTGAAAACCTTTCAGCCAAAACAGGAGCCAATTTTTAATTTCCTAAAAGGAAATGTAATGCCAGATCACATAATGAGTAACCAATTAACTATGGCACATAAAACTATTGTGGCTTGTTGTTGTTTCACTGAGCTAAGAACATATTCTTGGCCAGCTGTTGTGTTATAAAAATGGGATCCTGATACAAGGTACCGGAGCAGCCAGACTAGATCTAGTTTCCTCTGCAACCACATAAACACTGGCTTGGAGAGCAAAAGCTGTGACAGCAACATGAGCCTTTACTAATATTATTATTTTTGAAAATATTAATTCAAGGAATACACAACACAAATTAGGCAAACCACAACTATAGAGTGCCACCACTGTCAGACCAAAGCATATTAATAAAAATAGACTGCATGAGTTAACTCTGTAACTCCCTGCCTAGAATAGGTAGGGGCTTTCTATTTTCTATTTATTGGGCAGTTAGAGCTAACATGGCCGCCACTCAAGAGAAGCATATCACAGCTCCCTGAACAAGCAGACATCCAACAGCTTCTGGCTGTACTGCCTTATTTGACTGAAGTTGGTTTTAGATGGAGCAGTTGAAGGCTAGTTCTGCTGTGCAACAAAGTCAGACAACTGAGTATTGAGTCTTAGGGCCTGATTCACAAAGCGGTGCTAACAGTTAGCACGCTGGTGAAAAGCCCTTAATCACGCCTAAACTCAGTTTAGGCATGATAAGTTTAGGCGTGAAAAGTTTAGGCATGATAAGCTTAAGCACCAACTGGGTTAGCACCGCAGTGCATAAGTGAATCAAAAGTTTTGCGCTAGCAAAGTCTGGTGCACTTCGCATAGAGTTTAATGGCGCTGCTTTGCGTGCGGGACTTTGTGCGCGATCTAAACTTATCATGCCTAAACTTATCATGCCTAAACTTATCACGCCTAAACTGGCTTTTCACCAGCGTGGTGCAATGGTTATCACGCCTAAAGTCTCTAACAGGGTTAGCACCGCTTTGTGAATCGAGCCCTTAGGGCTGGTGCACACCAAAACCCGCTAGCAGATCCGCAAAACGCTAGCAGATTTTTAAACGCTTTTTTTTATTTTTATGAGGCGTTTTGCTAGCGTTTTGCGGATTGCTGCTGCGGTTTTCAGTATAGTAGATTTCATATATTGTTACAGTAAAGCTGTTACTGAACAGCTTCTGTAACAAAAACGCCTGCAAAACCGCTCTGAAGTGCCGTTTTTCAGAGCGGTTTGCGTTTTTCCTATACTTAACATTGAGGCAGAAACGCATCCGAAATCCAAAAAATGCCTCACCCAGGCATTTTTCGTTTCTGCAAAACGCCTGCCGCTCTGGTGTGCACCACCCCATTGAGATACATTGACCAAGCAGATCCGCAGCCGCAAGCGGATCTGAAAACGCCCAAAAAGCCGCTCGGTGTGCACCAGCCCTAAGTGTGCATTTTAGCATACACATCACCTTTCATGAGCTGTTGACAGTCAGACTTAGTCTATGGGAAATGCATACGGTGTGCAATACTATACAGCAGGGTAGCTTCTTTCTTTCATGCACCAGTGAAAGTGTGGGTCATCCATAGACTTACATTGCCATGTGATTTTGGATGTGGAGAAATGCATACAAGTGTGGCCCAGCCTCAATTAAAAGAGGAGGGGGGGGGGGGGGAAACTATCCACAACATTTGTCAGCAATCACGCATGATTTGGTCCTATTGCTTAAGAAATCCCAGCCAACACTCAACTAGATCGTAATCTCTGGAATGGTCTCCTCCACAAGGTTTACACCCACAATTCTCCAGTCTTTAGAAGTTGAAGCTTTAGGCATTAGCCCTTGGTTGTACCAACCATCTTTACATTTACTACCAATTACTTTAAAAAGGCACCTGATGTGAGAGGGATATGGAGGCTGCCATATTTATTTCCTTTAAAAAAATGCAAATTGCCTCCCTGTTCTGCTGATCCTCTACCTATAATACTATTAGCCAATGACCCTAAACATGCATGCAGATCAAATGTTTGACTGTTTTGGCCCCATGCTTGTTTCAGGTGGTTGATTCAGATACTACTGTGATATGAAAGATCAGCAGCATGCCAGGCATCCTATAAGGTTAGTTAATGAAGCTCAGAGCATCTGAAAACTGCTTCAACAGGAAATTTCTGTGATATTCTGTAAGCATGATCCCTTGCACTATTTGTTTTGCTAGAAGCTCTGCTTGTTCTTTCATAAACCTTTCCAGTTCCGTTCTTGTTTGCAATCAGCTGAATCCGTGTTCTGCCCACGTGAACCTGCCTGAGTGACTCCAGGTCAAAAATCTGTTTATTTTGTGCTTGGGCTGGCCCCATCAGCCTAGCCAGCCATCACCTCACAGTTCAGTTTGAATTTTTCATTGCACCAGAGGGTGCTTGTGGACAACATGAGATCATATGTCAAAAGACTGAAATAGAAAAAAAAAACCCTAGCAACGCGACCATGATCGGAAATATTCCAGTGAGTACATAAAGGAATGGCAGGAAAAAATAAAAAGTAGGTCCTGGAATGGTCAAGTTAAAGGACCAAATCTAAAGCCTATTGTGATACTGTGAAGCAACATTACATAAACCCTTAAATATCAGATAGCTCAAGACATTCTGTATCAAGTAAAGGGAAAAAACTTCTAGTTGAAGTCAGAGACTGGCAAAACTGGTAAACTGAAAAAAAATGCCCACTTGACGAGGTTTCTGACAAAATAAAAAGAACACATATTTAAAGCAAATGCATACTTACCTTTAAACAAAATAAAACTGCATATCTATTTTATTCAGTTGTTGTATCAATCACTGCTAAGTAAATTTAACATTTTTTCCATTTAATTACTTTGCCCCTATACAGTGTTTGAATGGACTAAGGTTCTCAGACACTTGCTGCACCCTAATTGTTCCATGGTCTCTCTGTAGAAGTGTATTGAAAAAAAATACACTTCCGCGCATGCTCGCCGCAATGCCCAAAAACTTTTTTAAAAGTCTGCAAAGCCATAGACTTACATAACGTCCGGTCAACCGCACGACGTTGCGCTAGCCGGCCCCCCAACGCACCGTTTTCCTTGCATCGGGTGAGGCATAGAACATTACTTCCATCGCTTCACACTGTCTCCGTATGAAAGGCCCCATAGACTTTCATTGGTGTTGCTTTACCTTGCGGTAAAAACAGGGTAATGCAACATCCCAGAGTGAAAGAGGCCTTATGAATCCCACTCCTTAACCTCCCCAGCGGTGCATTTCTGTCTGGAGTTAGGAGTCAAAAGCGGTAAAAAAAAATCTTCTAGAATTTTGGCATCCAATTCTTAAGTCATAATTTACCAAAATATGACGGAATAAAAGCCAGGTAGATATTCTGCATAAAAATAAAAGACTAGAACACAAATTTTGTGAATTTATGAAGACACTTAAAATGTTGCAACTGTACAAATAAGAGAGTAGTTAATATCAGGGCAGAGGTCGGTGCAGGTGGCAGGCAGAAAGTAGTCAAAATCAGGGCAAAAAACGGTAACAGTATGGCAGAAACACTTAGCTCAGAAGCTGTTGGGAACCAAATGGCTATATTGTTACCATCCTGTGCTTAAATAAGCTTTTCTGCCATCTCTGCCACGGCAGTCCGGTGACACAGAGGAGAGATCAAATTACAACTTGTGATTAGAGACAAATGAGGCTAAACTCTCTATATATACACATGTACATACAAACATGTACATACATAAATACATACACACGTACATACATACATACATGTACATACATGTACATACATGTACATACATGTATAGTACAGACCAAAAGTTTGGACACACCTCATTTAAAGAGTTTTCTTTATTTTCATGACTATGAACATTGCAGGTTCACACTGAAGGCACCTAAACTATGAATTAACACATGTGGAAGTATAGCACATAACCAAAAAGTGTGAAACTAAAAATATGTCATATTCTAGGTTCTTCAAAGTAGCCACCTTTTGCTTTGATTACGGCTTTGCACACTCTTGGCATTCTCTTGATGAGCTTCAAGAGGTAATCACCTGAAATGGTTTTCACTTCACAGGTGTGCCCCGGCAGGTTTAATAAGTGGGATTTCTTGCCTTATAAATGGGATTGGGACCATCAGTTGTGTTGTGGAGAAGTCAGGTGGAAACACAGCTGATAGTCCTACTGAATAGACTGTTAGATGCTTTTTTTCTTGCCATAATACAAATTCTAAGTGAAGAAAAACAAGTAGCCATCATTAAAAAAATGAAGGTCAGTCAGTCTGAAAAATTGGGAAACTTTGAAAGTGTCCCCAAGTACAGTCTCAAAAACCAAATCAAATGCTACAAAGAAACTGGCTCACATGCGGACCACCCCAGGAAAGGAAGACCAAGAGTCACCTCTTGTCACGATCTGCATCTGCTGTACGTACTTACATACATGCATACATGTACGTACATGTATGTACAAGGGGCTGGATTGTCACATTGGAGGTAGTGGTGACAATCCAGCCCCCGCAATCCCGTCTAATCTGCTCCCGTTAGCATACGCAGGAAGTACGGTGAGCAAACTGACAAAGACCGGTTGCTGGATCGTCAGAAGAAGGTCGTTAATGTGGCAGAGCGTGCCAACCCCGTTTAATCTGCTCCCGTTAGCATACACAGGAAGTACCATGAGCAGACTGACAAAGATAGATCGTGCAGCTGCCGACAATATGTAATGTGACAATCACTCACCAATCTCGTATTACTAGGCCACTGTTGCCATGCAGGTCTTATGCACTAGAGACTTCTGGATGCAAATTCAGTGTGTGCGTAGTAAACGGTTAAGATTGGTTGGAGGTGCCCATACATGTACAATCCCGATTGTATGTACAAACGGTAAAAATAAAAATATCGATTTTGCGCTGGAAATCGGGTAACCTCACTGCTCTCTCGCGTTCAGGGAGGAAAGAGACTCCCGCTAACTACTCCTAAAAGGAAGGAAACGGTTATTTACAACCTAGCTAGCAAATCAACAATTTATAAGAAAATAATAAAACCATGCAGTAGTATGACTGACTCTTCAGAGGGCAGATTCGGTGTAGCAACAATCAGATGACCAGAACAGGCATAAGACTGAACGATAAAATTGTTCGTTTTATTATAAAAAAAAAAAAAACTACATACACCTAGCCTACTTTAGCCCACAGGTAAATATACCTGTCCGGCAAACAGATAGGTTTGATAGAAAGAGAATAGAGATGAAAAGAAACAGAATGTCTTAATGTACAGTTCAAACACCGTTATTGGTAGTCCATGCGGCAATCGCAAGTCTTTGGAGGAAGTCCAAGATGGTCGATTGCCATAGAGGCCAAGAGGCCCTTTTGTGTGAAATAATCCAAGTGATTTGTCAGTGTCCAGCTGGCTGCCAGGATGTTATTCGACAAGATTTTAGATGATGGACCATGGGAGACAAATAACACCGTTTGTTACTTCCTCCCTTTGTAGTATTGGTTGTGGAAGATCCAGATGCTTGAAAATCTCTCAGAACCAGTGTCACGTGAAGTCCAACACACTCTGAATTTGTAGGACCTGGTATCTTTGCAACACCACAAAACTGTGCCCATTATTAAATATAGTTTTTAAAGGAGTTCTGTGGGGGGTTGTGGAAGAGAAAAACGGACACTTACCTTGGGCTTCTATCAGCCCCGTGCAGCGGTAATGTCCCACGCCGTCCTCCTCCCATCTGCCGTTCTCCGCCGCCGGCCCCGGTCTAAGCGGCATGGGATCCAACTGCGGCTGCGCTAGAGTGGCCGCGCACCCACTCGCTTCCGCCTGCGTCATCGGAAGCTTACTGCGCAAGCGCAGTACAAGGCTCCGTTGTACTGCGCCTGCGCAGTAAGCCTCAGATGACGCGAGCGGAGGCACGGCAACGCGCATTATTCGTCTGTATGTCAGACGAATAATAGCCCGGTGTCGGCTGCGGGGAATGGTGGATGGGAGCAGGACGGCGTGGGACATTACCGCTGCACGGGGCAGATAGAAGCCCAAGGTAAGTGGCAGTTTTTCTCTTCAGAAACCCCCACAGAACCCCTTTAAGGTTGGTTGAACTTTTGTGAGTCCCCAGCTGGAGTGATAAGGATCACTCCTGTGTCTCTTTCATCTCAGGCCAGCAGGCAGCTACAAGTCGGACACCTGCTGGGTTGGTGCCTAACAGTCTAGAAAAGGATGCTTTAAATTGGTTCTGTCAGGCTGATATCTAATCTTCATCTGATGGATGAGCTATATAACTTCCCAGAAATGCTAGGTGACAGATTTCACACCAAACTGCCAGTGCTTGCTAGCAGAGCCAGGAAGGAGAGAAAAAAAAAACAGTTGATTTAAACCAAAAATGTCATTTTGGTTGCTTGCAATGCACTTGCAAGTGCGTTTGTGACTTGAATGGTGCACGCGCGGTTTTCTCGGGTACCGTGTGCGTCACACTATCCACTAAATTTTAAACATATTTCTTAAAGGGAATTCGAGCACCTCTTATGGGTGTGCCTTTAAAGAGACTCCGACCAGTAGTGCAAAGTACTTAAAGATGCATACCTTTCTGTAGCTTGTGCTCTCCTCTCATTTCAAATTGTAAACATTTTTTAATGAATCCACTCTAAATTTTCTAAATCACTTATGACTTTTTAACAATTTCTCCTTCAACCAAGTCTTTATTCCTAATCCCTACTGGAAGGGTGTTACTTGAAATACCAAACCAATAACTGCAGACCACACTGAGCCCTGAATATAAATGGGGCTCTCAGACTGGGGCTGCCATTTAGGTTTTTGCTGTACCAGAATTACTGGTGATGCTCAACTTTTTTTTTGTAGTGGAAGCATGGGATTGAACAAAACTCCTCCTAACTTCAATGTTATTTTTTTCCCCAAGGTACTCAGAGGGCATTTAACTGATATTTAAAGAGACCCTGAAGCGAAAAAAAAATAATGATATAATGATTTGTATGTGTAGAACAGCTAAGAAATCAAACATTAGGATTAGAGACACAAGTCTAATATTGTTTCCAGTACAGGAAGAATTAAAAAACTCCAGTTATCTATGCAAAAGAGCCATTGAGCTCCATGACTTTAAAAGTCGCAGAGAGCTCGGTCTTCTGAAGCTTGTTATCTCAACTGTCAGTCACTGTACAGTCTTTTTCTCTCCAGAGGACAGTTTTCAATAGTTCAGTTGCCTGCTTTGTAAAAATCATTTAGAATGCTGCGTAGTGTGTAAACTGCAAATATTAGAGAAGGGTTGCAATGTTATAAAAAAAAAACTATATAGCTGAAAATAAAAATATGAGAATATTTTCTTTGCTACTAATGTTCTAGTAATTATCTGTACTACACAACCAATTCCTTATATCATAATTTTTTTTCGATACAGTGTCTCCTTAACCACTTAAGCCCAACTGGACGAACATTCTCGCTCTACCGCCGCTATCCCAGCGATCAATGACAGGGATTATAGATCCCTTTCATTGATCGAAGCCCCCCGCAGAAAAGCTGACAGCGTCTCATCAGACGCTGCGGTTTTTCTGAGTTTCATTTTTCTTCCTGGAAGCGTACAATCACGCTTCCAGGACTTTTCCACTGTGGCCATCTTGTTGCCAAATAGTAAAACTACACACACATCCATTTTTTAATAAATAAATAAAAAAAATTACATTTATAATTAGCTGTTTACCTCCCACACCAAAAATTACCAACATACAATTTTTAATACAAAAAAATAAAATTTTACAATAAAAAACAAAAAACAAAAAAAAACAGTTACCTAAGGGTCTGAACTTTTTAAATATGCATGTCAAAGGAGTATATTAATATAATTTTTTAAAATTGTGGGCTTGTAAATAGTGATGTACGCAAATTGAAAAAAACCAAAATTAGCTTACCTGGTAATGCTGTTTTTAATAACCCTCCAGGACAGGTGCTACATATGAGATATGGGCTCCGCCCTCAACAGGAAACACAAAGAACTAGCTCTCTATAAGTTCCACCCCTCAGTATCCACCTGCCAGTACGTTCCAATTAACTGTCCTGATACCGATTCTTCTTTCAAACAATTTAACAAAAAACTGCATGTACATAAACATCCGTATAAACACACAGAAATATATGCTTCAGTCAATATTATACATAAATATATATATCAAAATGGGTGGGTCACCTGTCCTGGAGGGTTATTAAAAACAGCATTACCAGGTAAGCTAATTTTGGTTTTTTCAAATAACCCTCCAGGACAGGTGCTACATATGAGATGATATGCAATAAATACCAACCTCAGGGAGGGACAACAGCCTGAAGAACTTTTCTTCCAAATGCCTGTTCTTCTGCTGATAAGCCCAGTCGGTAATGCCTAATGAAGGTGTTCACGGATTTCCAAGTTGCTGTCTTGCAGATATCCGCCGCTGTTGCTCCAGCTCTATAAGCCCAGGAAGTTGCCACTGACCCTGTTGAGTGAGCGGTTACCTCTCTAGGACTTTGAACTCCTTTCGATTTGTAACTGACAAACAAAAAAACTAATAGCTAGAGGTTCTAATGCTAACCTCTCATCCAAGTATAGTGATAAGGCTGCCACTTGGATCTTTAGGGTACTCAACGCTAGATTTTTGTCAACGTATTCTTGCAAAAATTCTAACACTGTAGCGAGCTTATTGGATCGGAGTCCTGTCTTTCTTCCATTGACAAAAAGTTTTCCAATAGTTTTGATATATTGCTCTAGTGACTTTCTTTCTACTTTTAATTATATTCTATTAACCCTCTATCTTTTAAGATCTTCCTTTCAGAAACCAAGCTGTCAATCGAAGATTCGGAATCTGAGTCCATTTGTCTTTTCTTTTTGAGAAGGTATAGTCTGTCTGTTAATGGCATTGGTCTGTCCACCAGCATCAACTTAATCATTGGAGACCAGATTATTTTCAGCCAATCTGGTTCAATTAATATTAGATACATTGTTATCGATTTCAGCTTCTGTAATACTATTGGTAACAGCGGTATTGGAGGAAATGCATAAGATATTTGATAATCCCACATTTGAGCCAAGGCATCTACTCCCGAAGCGCCTCTTGGGTCTAGAGAGAAAAACTAGCGGCACTGAGTATTCTCCAGATTGGCGAATCAATCGATCTGTGGTTGTCCCTACTTTTTCGCTAACAACTTGAACACTTCAGGACTTAGCATTAGATTGATAGTCTCTTCCCGCTGAACAGATCCACCATGTTGCTTAATGAACCCTTTAGGTGAACCGCTGAGATCGATTGAAGATTGTTCTCCGCCCAATCTAGCAGCTGCAGTATCAAATCAAGAAGTTGTGATGACCTGGTACACCCTTGTTTGTTTACATACATCACTACTGTTATAATGTCTGACCTGATCTTGAACATGCTGGTCTTTTAACCAGTATTTTGCATGGTCTAGGGCTCTCTTCACTCCCAGATGCTCTCCGAAATGTGAAGATTGGGTCTTAATCTGCTTTGACCAAGTTCCTTGTAGATATATCCCATCTATGTAGGTTCTCCCAAGAATACTTGCGTCTGTTAACACTTTTGTCATCTGAAACTACCATAGTCGTCCCCGAGTGACATTGTCTGCTATTATACACCAACTGAGTGATTGTTTCAACCGTGTTGCAATAGACACCATGCGGTTTAAAGCTGCATGACTTACTTTCCAACTGCGCAGGAGCCGTTGTTGTAATATTCTCACGTTTCAATCAAGGATGGTCGTAGTCAGCCAACTTCGCTACGCTGGAACTACACATGGTTTTACTAAATTACACTTCAACAACTACGGCTGCGAATATCAAATATTCGTTTTGTATGCATCACGTAGACTATGCATTAAAAATACGCAATTACGCGTAGTGTGAAGCATAGTGTGTGCGGATGCTTGTGCTTATATGCAGAAAATTTTACACATTTTACAAAGTTTTGCGCTAGCAAAGTCTGGTGCACTTCGCATAGAGTTTAATGGCGCTGCTTTGCGTGCGGGACTTTGTGCGCGATCTAAACTTATCATGCCTAAACTTATCATGCCTAAACTTATCACGCCTAAACTGGCTTTTCACCAGCGTGGTGCAATGGTTATCACGCCTAAAGTCTCTAACAGGGTTAGCACCGCTTTGTGAATCGAGCCCTTAGGGCTGGTGCACACCAAAACCCGCTAGCAGATCCGCAAAACGCTAGCAGATTTTTAAACGCTTTTTTTTATTTTTATGAGGCGTTTTGCTAGCGTTTTGCGGATTGCTGCTGCGGTTTTCAGTATAGTAGATTTCATATATTGTTACAGTAAAGCTGTTACTGAACAGCTTCTGTAACAAAAACGCCTGCAAAACCGCTCTGAAGTGCCGTTTTTCAGAGCGGTTTGCGTTTTTCCTATACTTAACATTGAGGCAGAAACGCATCCGAAATCCAAAAAATGCCTCACCCAGGCATTTTTCGTTTCTGCAAAACGCCTGCCGCTCTGGTGTGCACCACCCCATTGAGATACATTGACCAAGCAGATCCGCAGCCGCAAGCGGATCTGAAAACGCCCAAAAAGCCGCTCGGTGTGCACCAGCCCTAAGTGTGCATTTTAGCATACACATCACCTTTCATGAGCTGTTGACAGTCAGACTTAGTCTATGGGAAATGCATACGGTGTGCAATACTATACAGCAGGGTAGCTTCTTTCTTTCATGCACCAGTGAAAGTGTGGGTCATCCATAGACTTACATTGCCATGTGATTTTGGATGTGGAGAAATGCATACAAGTGTGGCCCAGCCTCAATTAAAAGAGGAGGGGGGGGGGGGAAACTATCCACAACATTTGTCAGCAATCACGCATGATTTGGTCCTATTGCTTAAGAAATCCCAGCCAACACTCAACTAGATCGTAATCTCTGGAATGGTCTCCTCCACAAGGTTTACACCCACAATTCTCCAGTCTTTAGAAGTTGAAGCTTTAGGCATTAGCCCTTGGTTGTACCAACCATCTTTACATTTACTACCAATTACTTTAAAAAGGCACCTGATGTGAGAGGGATATGGAGGCTGCCATATTTATTTCCTTTAAAAAAATGCAAATTGCCTCCCTGTTCTGCTGATCCTCTACCTATAATACTATTAGCCAATGACCCTAAACATGCATGCAGATCAAATGTTTGACTGTTTTGGCCCCATGCTTGTTTCAGGTGGTTGATTCAGATACTACTGTGATATGAAAGATCAGCAGCATGCCAGGCATCCTATAAGGTTAGTTAATGAAGCTCAGAGCATCTGAAAACTGCTTCAACAGGAAATTTCTGTGATATTCTGTAAGCATGATCCCTTGCACTATTTGTTTTGCTAGAAGCTCTGCTTGTTCTTTCATAAACCTTTCCAGTTCCGTTCTTGTTTGCAATCAGCTGAATCCGTGTTCTGCCCACGTGAACCTGCCTGAGTGACTCCAGGTCAAAAATCTGTTTATTTTGTGCTTGGGCTGGCCCCATCAGCCTAGCCAGCCATCACCTCACAGTTCAGTTTGAATTTTTCATTGCACCAGAGGGTGCTTGTGGACAACATGAGATCATATGTCAAAAGACTGAAATAGAAAAAAAAAACCCTAGCAACGCGACCATGATCGGAAATATTCCAGTGAGTACATAAAGGAATGGCAGGAAAAAATAAAAAGTAGGTCCTGGAATGGTCAAGTTAAAGGACCAAATCTAAAGCCTATTGTGATACTGTGAAGCAACATTACATAAACCCTTAAATATCAGATAGCTCAAGACATTCTGTATCAAGTAAAGGGAAAAAACTTCTAGTTGAAGTCAGAGACTGGCAAAACTGGTAAACTGAAAAAAAATGCCCACTTGACGAGGTTTCTGACAAAATAAAAAGAACACATATTTAAAGCAAATGCATACTTACCTTTAAACAAAATAAAACTGCATATCTATTTTATTCAGTTGTTGTATCAATCACTGCTAAGTAAATTTAACATTTTTTCCATTTAATTACTTTGCCCCTATACAGTGTTTGAATGGACTAAGGTTCTCAGACACTTGCTGCACCCTAATTGTTCCATGGTCTCTCTGTAGAAGTGTATTGAAAAAAAATACACTTCCGCGCATGCTCGCCGCAATGCCCAAAAACTTTTTTAAAAGTCTGCAAAGCCATAGACTTACATAACGTCCGGTCAACCGCACGACGTTGCGCTAGCCGGCCCCCCAACGCACCGTTTTCCTTGCATCGGGTGAGGCATAGAACATTACTTCCATCGCTTCACACTGTCTCCGTATGAAAGGCCCCATAGACTTTCATTGGTGTTGCTTTACCTTGCGGTAAAAACAGGGTAATGCAACATCCCAGAGTGAAAGAGGCCTTATGAATCCCACTCCTTAACCTCCCCAGCGGTGCATTTCTGTCTGGAGTTAGGAGTCAAAAGCGGTAAAAAAAAATCTTCTAGAATTTTGGCATCCAATTCTTAAGTCATAATTTACCAAAATATGACGGAATAAAAGCCAGGTAGATATTCTGCATAAAAATAAAAGACTAGAACACAAATTTTGTGAATTTATGAAGACACTTAAAATGTTGCAACTGTACAAATAAGAGAGTAGTTAATATCAGGGCAGAGGTCGGTGCAGGTGGCAGGCAGAAAGTAGTCAAAATCAGGGCAAAAAACGGTAACAGTATGGCAGAAACACTTAGCTCAGAAGCTGTTGGGAACCAAATGGCTATATTGTTACCATCCTGTGCTTAAATAAGCTTTTCTGCCATCTCTGCCACGGCAGTCCGGTGACACAGAGGAGAGATCAAATTACAACTTGTGATTAGAGACAAATGAGGCTAAACTCTCTATATATACACATGTACATACAAACATGTACATACATAAATACATACACACGTACATACATACATACATGTACATACATGTACATACATGTACATACATGTATAGTACAGACCAAAAGTTTGGACACACCTCATTTAAAGAGTTTTCTTTATTTTCATGACTATGAACATTGCAGGTTCACACTGAAGGCACCTAAACTATGAATTAACACATGTGGAAGTATAGCACATAACCAAAAAGTGTGAAACTAAAAATATGTCATATTCTAGGTTCTTCAAAGTAGCCACCTTTTGCTTTGATTACGGCTTTGCACACTCTTGGCATTCTCTTGATGAGCTTCAAGAGGTAATCACCTGAAATGGTTTTCACTTCACAGGTGTGCCCCGGCAGGTTTAATAAGTGGGATTTCTTGCCTTATAAATGGGATTGGGACCATCAGTTGTGTTGTGGAGAAGTCAGGTGGAAACACAGCTGATAGTCCTACTGAATAGACTGTTAGATGCTTTTTTTCTTGCCATAATACAAATTCTAAGTGAAGAAAAACAAGTAGCCATCATTAAAAAAATGAAGGTCAGTCAGTCTGAAAAATTGGGAAACTTTGAAAGTGTCCCCAAGTACAGTCTCAAAAACCAAATCAAATGCTACAAAGAAACTGGCTCACATGCGGACCACCCCAGGAAAGGAAGACCAAGAGTCACCTCTTGTCACGATCTGCATCTGCTGTACGTACTTACATACATGCATACATGTACGTACATGTATGTACAAGGGGCTGGATTGTCACATTGGAGGTAGTGGTGACAATCCAGCCCCCGCAATCCCGTCTAATCTGCTCCCGTTAGCATACGCAGGAAGTACGGTGAGCAAACTGACAAAGACCGGTTGCTGGATCGTCAGAAGAAGGTCGTTAATGTGGCAGAGCGTGCCAACCCCGTTTAATCTGCTCCCGTTAGCATACACAGGAAGTACCATGAGCAGACTGACAAAGATAGATCGTGCAGCTGCCGACAATATGTAATGTGACAATCACTCACCAATCTCGTATTACTAGGCCACTGTTGCCATGCAGGTCTTATGCACTAGAGACTTCTGGATGCAAATTCAGTGTGTGCGTAGTAAACGGTTAAGATTGGTTGGAGGTGCCCATACATGTACAATCCCGATTGTATGTACAAACGGTAAAAATAAAAATATCGATTTTGCGCTGGAAATCGGGTAACCTCACTGCTCTCTCGCGTTCAGGGAGGAAAGAGACTCCCGCTAACTACTCCTAAAAGGAAGGAAACGGTTATTTACAACCTAGCTAGCAAATCAACAATTTATAAGAAAATAATAAAACCATGCAGTAGTATGACTGACTCTTCAGAGGGCAGATTCGGTGTAGCAACAATCAGATGACCAGAACAGGCATAAGACTGAACGATAAAATTGTTCGTTTTATTATAAAAAAAAAAAAAACTACATACACCTAGCCTACTTTAGCCCACAGGTAAATATACCTGTCCGGCAAACAGATAGGTTTGATAGAAAGAGAATAGAGATGAAAAGAAACAGAATGTCTTAATGTACAGTTCAAACACCGTTATTGGTAGTCCATGCGGCAATCGCAAGTCTTTGGAGGAAGTCCAAGATGGTCGATTGCCATAGAGGCCAAGAGGCCCTTTTGTGTGAAATAATCCAAGTGATTTGTCAGTGTCCAGCTGGCTGCCAGGATGTTATTCGACAAGATTTTAGATGATGGACCATGGGAGACAAATAACACCGTTTGTTACTTCCTCCCTTTGTAGTATTGGTTGTGGAAGATCCAGATGCTTGAAAATCTCTCAGAACCAGTGTCACGTGAAGTCCAACACACTCTGAATTTGTAGGACCTGGTATCTTTGCAACACCACAAAACTGTGCCCATTATTAAATATAGTTTTTAAAGGAGTTCTGTGGGGGGTTGTGGAAGAGAAAAACGGACACTTACCTTGGGCTTCTATCAGCCCCGTGCAGCGGTAATGTCCCACGCCGTCCTCCTCCCATCTGCCGTTCTCCGCCGCCGGCCCCGGTCTAAGCGGCATGGGATCCAACTGCGGCTGCGCTAGAGTGGCCGCGCACCCACTCGCTTCCGCCTGCGTCATCGGAAGCTTACTGCGCAAGCGCAGTACAAGGCTCCGTTGTACTGCGCCTGCGCAGTAAGCCTCAGATGACGCGAGCGGAGGCACGGCAACGCGCATTATTCGTCTGTATGTCAGACGAATAATAGCCCGGTGTCGGCTGCGGGGAATGGTGGATGGGAGCAGGACGGCGTGGGACATTACCGCTGCACGGGGCAGATAGAAGCCCAAGGTAAGTGGCAGTTTTTCTCTTCAGAAACCCCCACAGAACCCCTTTAAGGTTGGTTGAACTTTTGTGAGTCCCCAGCTGGAGTGATAAGGATCACTCCTGTGTCTCTTTCATCTCAGGCCAGCAGGCAGCTACAAGTCGGACACCTGCTGGGTTGGTGCCTAACAGTCTAGAAAAGGATGCTT
The DNA here is from genome assembly GCF_040937935.1 of Hyperolius riggenbachi. Taxonomy (NCBI): domain Eukaryota; kingdom Metazoa; phylum Chordata; class Amphibia; order Anura; family Hyperoliidae; genus Hyperolius; species Hyperolius riggenbachi. The sequence goes on from NC_090654.1 coordinate 211,117,827, forward strand.
TAAATTGGTTCTGTCAGGCTGATATCTAATCTTCATCTGATGGATGAGCTATATAACTTCCCAGAAATGCTAGGTGACAGATTTCACACCAAACTGCCAGTGCTTGCTAGCAGAGCCAGGAAGGAGAGAAAAAAAAAAACAGTTGATTTAAACCAAAAATGTCATTTTGGTTGCTTGCAATGCACTTGCAAGTGCGTTTGTGACTTGAATGGTGCACGCGCGGTTTTCTCGGGTACCGTGTGCGTCACACTATCCACTAAATTTTAAACATATTTCTTAAAGGGAATTCGAGCACCTCTTATGGGTGTGCCTTTAAAGAGACTCCGACCAGTAGTGCAAAGTACTTAAAGATGCATACCTTTCTGTAGCTTGTGCTCTCCTCTCATTTCAAATTGTAAACATTTTTTAATGAATCCACTCTAAATTTTCTAAATCACTTATGACTTTTTAACAATTTCTCCTTCAACCAAGTCTTTATTCCTAATCCCTACTGGAAGGGTGTTACTTGAAATACCAAACCAATAACTGCAGACCACACTGAGCCCTGAATATAAATGGGGCTCTCAGACTGGGGCTGCCATTTAGGTTTTTGCTGTACCAGAATTACTGGTGATGCTCAACTTTTTTTTTGTAGTGGAAGCATGGGATTGAACAAAACTCCTCCTAACTTCAATGTTATTTTTTTCCCCAAGGTACTCAGAGGGCATTTAACTGATATTTAAAGAGACCCTGAAGCGAAAAAAAAATAATGATATAATGATTTGTATGTGTAGAACAGCTAAGAAATCAAACATTAGGATTAGAGACACAAGTCTAATATTGTTTCCAGTACAGGAAGAATTAAAAAACTCCAGTTATCTATGCAAAAGAGCCATTGAGCTCCATGACTTTAAAAGTCGCAGAGAGCTCGGTCTTCTGAAGCTTGTTATCTCAACTGTCAGTCACTGTACAGTCTTTTTCTCTCCAGAGGACAGTTTTCAATAGTTCAGTTGCCTGCTTTGTAAAAATCATTTAGAATGCTGCGTAGTGTGTAAACTGCAAATATTAGAGAAGGGTTGCAATGTTATAAAAAAAAAACTATATAGCTGAAAATAAAAATATGAGAATATTTTCTTTGCTACTAATGTTCTAGTAATTATCTGTACTACACAACCAATTCCTTATATCATAATTTTTTTTCGATACAGTGTCTCCTTAACCACTTAAGCCCAACTGGACGAACATTCTCGCTCTACCGCCGCTATCCCAGCGATCAATGACAGGGATTATAGATCCCTTTCATTGATCGAAGCCCCCCGCAGAAAAGCTGACAGCGTCTCATCAGACGCTGCGGTTTTTCTGAGTTTCATTTTTCTTCCTGGAAGCGTACAATCACGCTTCCAGGACTTTTCCACTGTGGCCATCTTGTTGCCAAATAGTAAAACTACACACACATCCATTTTTTAATAAATAAATAAAAAAAATTACATTTATAATTAGCTGTTTACCTCCCACACCAAAAATTACCAACATACAATTTTTAATACAAAAAAATAAAATTTTACAATAAAAAACAAAAAACAAAAAAAAACAGTTACCTAAGGGTCTGAACTTTTTAAATATGCATGTCAAAGGAGTATATTAATATAATTTTTTAAAATTGTGGGCTTGTAAATAGTGATGTACGCAAATTGAAAAAAACCAAAATTAGCTTACCTGGTAATGCTGTTTTTAATAACCCTCCAGGACAGGTGCTACATATGAGATATGGGCTCCGCCCTCAACAGGAAACACAAAGAACTAGCTCTCTATAAGTTCCACCCCTCAGTATCCACCTGCCAGTACGTTCCAATTAACTGTCCTGATACCGATTCTTCTTTCAAACAATTTAACAAAAAACTGCATGTACATAAACATCCGTATAAACACACAGAAATATATGCTTCAGTCAATATTATACATAAATATATATATCAAAATGGGTGGGTCACCTGTCCTGGAGGGTTATTAAAAACAGCATTACCAGGTAAGCTAATTTTGGTTTTTTCAAATAACCCTCCAGGACAGGTGCTACATATGAGATGATATGCAATAAATACCAACCTCAGGGAGGGACAACAGCCTGAAGAACTTTTCTTCCAAATGCCTGTTCTTCTGCTGATAAGCCCAGTCGGTAATGCCTAATGAAGGTGTTCACGGATTTCCAAGTTGCTGTCTTGCAGATATCCGCCGCTGTTGCTCCAGCTCTATAAGCCCAGGAAGTTGCCACTGACCCTGTTGAGTGAGCGGTTACCTCTCTAGGACTTTGAACTCCTTTCGATTTGTAACTGACAAACAAAAAAACTAATAGCTAGAGGTTCTAATGCTAACCTCTCATCCAAGTATAGTGATAAGGCTGCCACTTGGATCTTTAGGGTACTCAACGCTAGATTTTTGTCAACGTATTCTTGCAAAAATTCTAACACTGTAGCGAGCTTATTGGATCGGAGTCCTGTCTTTCTTCCATTGACAAAAAGTTTTCCAATAGTTTTGATATATTGCTCTAGTGACTTTCTTTCTACTTTTAATTATATTCTATTAACCCTCTATCTTTTAAGATCTTCCTTTCAGAAACCAAGCTGTCAATCGAAGATTCGGAATCTGAGTCCATTTGTCTTTTCTTTTTGAGAAGGTATAGTCTGTCTGTTAATGGCATTGGTCTGTCCACCAGCATCAACTTAATCATTGGAGACCAGATTATTTTCAGCCAATCTGGTTCAATTAATATTAGATACATTGTTATCGATTTCAGCTTCTGTAATACTATTGGTAACAGCGGTATTGGAGGAAATGCATAAGATATTTGATAATCCCACATTTGAGCCAAGGCATCTACTCCCGAAGCGCCTCTTGGGTCTAGAGAGAAAAACTAGCGGCACTGAGTATTCTCCAGATTGGCGAATCAATCGATCTGTGGTTGTCCCTACTTTTTCGCTAACAACTTGAACACTTCAGGACTTAGCATTAGATTGATAGTCTCTTCCCGCTGAACAGATCCACCATGTTGCTTAATGAACCCTTTAGGTGAACCGCTGAGATCGATTGAAGATTGTTCTCCGCCCAATCCAGCAGCTGCAGTATCAAATCAAGAAGTTGTGATGACCTGGTACACCCTTGTTTGTTTACATACATCACTACTGTTATAATGTCTGACCTGATCTTGAACATGCTGGTCTTTTAACCAGTATTTTGCATGGTCTAGGGCTCTCTTCACTCCCAGATGCTCTCCGAAATGTGAAGATTGGGTCTTAATCTGCTTTGACCAAGTTCCTTGTAGATATATCCCATCTATGTAGGTTCTCCCAAGAATACTTGCGTCTGTTAACACTTTTGTCATCTGAAACTACCATAGTCGTCCCCGAGTGACATTGTCTGCTATTATACACCAACTGAGTGATTGTTTCAACCGTGTTGCAATAGACACCATGCGGTTTAAAGCTGCATGACTTACTTTCCAACTGCGCAGGAGCCGTTGTTGTAATATTCTCACGTTTCAATCAAGGATGGTCGTAGTCAGCCAACTTCGCTACGCTGGAACTACACATGGTTTTACTAAATTACACTTCAACAACTACGGCTGCGAATATCAAATATTCGTTTTGTATGCATCACGTAGACTATGCATTAAAAATACGCAATTACGCGTAGTGTGAAGCATAGTGTGTGCGGATGCTTGTGCTTATATGCAGAAAATTTTACACATTCATTTCTCTATAACTGCTTATACCGGGACCTCTTCAATGCATACATTCCCCTTTCCCCTGCGTAAATTTGTAAGCATACAATCACACGCTGAAAATTAGACGCAAGAAACGCATTCGTAGTTCACTACGCAATACACACATTCACTACGCATAGTGGGCGTAAGCTACGTGTAGCAGTACTTCACTATGCGTAAATTCATAAGCGTTGTTTTGAAAAACTTTACCTATGAACTACCATGCGTAGATGCAAACTATGATGCGTAAATTCGCACTGGCGTAGTTTCTGCTCATCCCAGGTTTCAATGCCCAATACACTGCCGGTGCTGTGGATGTCAAAAATCCTATTAGACTCATCACTTGTTTGACTGTTACAATTGATTTTTGCTGGAAATTTTCCACTAAGGCATGAATTTTGCCTAACTTGTCTTGTGGAAGAAATAATTTCTAAGCTATGGAAATTAATTCTGAACCCAAAGAACTGAATAACCTGTGTCGGAATCAAATTTGATTTTTGTCGGTTCCCTAACCAACCTGCTCGTACCAACTGCTGGATGACGAGATCTCTGATGTTTCAACTTCACAATACTGTCTGTCACTACTAAAAGGTCATCTAAGTATGGCATTATCATAACACCTTTTTAATGAAGGGTTCCCACAATTTCTGCCATTACTTTTGTGAAGATTCTGGGTGCTGACGTGATTCCGAATGGGAGCAGTAGCAGACCATGCTTCTTAAGAGAAATTTCAACTTATTTTCTGGTTTTTAAGGCCGCTTTAGACCTTGAATGCTAACTCATTCACCTTCCAACCTGACTAAATGCAGCATCAAGTTTAGAACATGAATCCCCAGGCTTAGCATCTTCCTCAGAAAATGGAAAACGCCTTTTCAAACCCCGAGGCTAGGGATGTTGCGTTTTGATGCAACGTTACAATCGCAACGCAAACTTACACCGCAGCACCCCAAAAGGTTGCAACGCAAGTTAATGCCTCGTTATCGTCCCATACAGTAGAACATACAGGCAATGAAAACTATGCTTCCAAGTAATTACTGAGCATGTGCAAACCGTCCAACGCAGCCAATAATGTGTATAACGCACAGCATGCAGCACTATCTAACAATGCTACAAGTTACACACAAACGCAACGTGTGCACTGTGAATGTCCCACAGACTTCGTATTGCTGTGCGTTAGTCTGCGTTGAATCATTTTATAACATGCGATTTTACTGTCGCACTGCGAAAGAGGCCCTAGATACAAATATTCTTTTATCCGTCTCTTTCCATTGAGCTGTGATTAAGTTTTAATAGAGGAATATGAACTGGGAAACATAACTGCTGATGCTCACATGGTTCCATTCCTGTGTATATCATGTATCATTGCAGATTTTTTTTTTTTTTTTTTTTGAATGAATTGCCTTCAATGATTCTTCAGTTTCTTCCAGCAGCAAACTTAAACTTTGAGGACTTTACAGTCCCCTCTGCTTCACTCTGCACAGATAAATCCTCAAAAGATTTGGAATCCGGATTAACAACTTCCTGCTGACTATCATCTTCCTCTTCAGAAGAAAGTATTATTCTAGGAGTTTTCCTTATTGCTTTCTTAGGTTTTGCAGATTGAATTTAAGCAGTCTGAAGCGGCTGTGAAACTGAAGTAGAAGGAAGGCTTTCTTTAAAAGCTTTAAATGTTTCCACCATTTCTTGCCTAATGGATAACAAACTCCTTGCAAGATGCTGTAGTATCTTCATTATTTATGCTTGAAATGCATTTTTAACAAGATACTCTAGACCAGTCTATGGCCTTTTGCACACTGCATGCATTTGCAGTGTGCAGGGAGCCCAAGGCTTCTTTCCCACCAGGACATTGTGTTTTAGGGGATGCTATAAGTTGCATAACGTGCCCCCAATGCAACGCCCGGTGGTGCTGGAGGAGGATGCTACCAAGAACTGCGTTATGCAGCTGTTGGTGCGCCTTTTTCACGATGTGCGATGCGGAGACCATGTGATCCGCATCACTTGGTCCCGCCAGCCAAACGCCACACAGAGCGGCCGCTCCAGGAAGTAAACACTGCACGTCACAGTGCAGTGAATATTAATTAGCCATGTGGCTGGCCGCGGAGGAGGAGGGGAGACCTCCCCTTCCAACATAACTGCGCATGTGCAAACAGTCTAACGCGGCTTACCTGTTTATAACACACAGCATGCAACACTTTGTTCCAAAGATGGCAATTGCTGGACCTATCAGCTATCAGTAGGCTCAAAAGCATCCTGAAAAACATGCAATTGATGATTTAATCAATTAAGTCTGTTAACCAGCATACATAAATATTTAACATGCCATGAGATAGCTATTTGGTATAATCAGTAAACCCCAGACTTAGCTCTACTCATAAAGCTAGGCATATATAAAGTATAACAGTGAAACTTAATCTAATTTCAAGTAAAATGAAATGATAAAAATAAATTATGCTGCCCATTCAAATGCAAGATGCATACGACAAATTAAATGCGCACAGAACACATTTACTGGGATAATTAATCAATCAATTGATTTTGTCCACCTGCATGCACAAACCTCATGATGAAGTTATCTGCAGCAAAGTTATATAATTCAGCAGTTTAAATAAAGACATGAGAACATGCTTAAGATAAACACCCACAACCCAAACAATTTGGGTAAGTAAACATAGTGCTGAATACATGGGCAATAGTAGACAAAAGACTTTTTACAACCATCAGCGCTGTAAGAAACTAAAAAAATCTTCCCTTGCGCCAGGTTTAGGCATAGACCTCAGAATCAGACGGGCAACCATCCTCCGATGTCCGCCGCCACTTACTTGGTCTGCCGTCTTCTGTCTCGTGTCCATCTCCACCAAACACCAACCGCGGTGTGGGGAATGGACCTCTCGGCGTTCTGACAGCTGCGCGTACCGGATACGATGTCCCCGTAAGGTCGGAAGTGTCGTGCTCACAGCGCTATTGCCCTTGCCTCCGCTCTGGACACGCTGAGAATCACACTACCGCCAAAGGAAGTCACCTTTCCGCCTCCGCAAAGTGAAAGCTTCCCTCCGACGCGCGATCGGTCTCCACCATGCTGCCTCAAACACCGTCTCTCCTTACATAGCTGACCTCCAGCATGATTCAGAGATCCACTACCGTGGAAAAACAAGGTAAACCCCCAGTAATCCTTCCAGGACAGGGCTACCTATAAAAGTTCCATGGCCTCAGCACTGCCTGGCTGCTGACCATATCTAGCTGTAGAGAGCTAGAGGCTTCCCGGGACAGGAAACACAAAGAACTGGCAGGTGGATACTGAGGGGTGGAACTTATAGAGAGCTAGTTCTTTGTGTTTCCTGTTGAGGGCGGAGCCCATATCTCATATGTAGCACCTGTCCTGGAGGGTTATTTGAAAAATACACCTTTATTTCCAAATAAAATATCGGCGCCATACAGTGTGACAGGGACATAATTCAAATGGTGTAATAAGCAGGACAAATGGGCAAATAAAATACATTGGTTTTAATTACAGTAGCATGTATTAATTTCAAACTATAACGGCCAAAAACTGAAAAATACTGTATATACTCGAATATAAGTCGACCCCGTGTATAAGTCGAACCAAATATTTAACCCTCTTGAGCTGGAATTTTTTGAGGACTCAAATTTAAGTCAACCCAGTCGACTTAGATCTGGCTGGGATAGATACCTGCTGGCTAAGATCAAGAACGCTGCTCTCTCCCTGGCGCTGCACAGTGACGCTATAATATCTGTATAAACAGCGCTGACACTTCAATGGGAGCAACTATTAGACAGGCTGTGCTTATGACTGTGATGCGGAGGCGGAGCTTAAATCGCCGGTGTCTTGTTAAAAAAAAACTGCTTGCATCAGGGACAGCTGGTGAGGACAATGATCAGTGGCTGGAATGGAGAGATTTAGAGCGGCTCTTACCTCCCTCCATTCCAGCCACCGATCATTGTCTTCGCCAGCTGTCCCTGATGCAAGCAGCTTTTTGTTAACAAGACACCGGCAATTTAAGCTCCGCCCCCACATCCCTGTCATAAGCACAGCCTGTCTAATAGCCGCTCTCCCTTAAGTGTCAGCGCAGTTTATAGAGCGAGTGCTGGAGAGAGAGCTACGTCATCTCAGCTATCAGGTACAATGAGTGAGGCACAGTGAGCAGCTCCTACCCCTGCAGCTACAGAGGATCATGTGCTGAGCGGCGGTCAATATTCTCAGCCGCTGCCTGAAGGCATATGTAATGAGCGGGGGTTAGTCCATTCTCCTGCGTGGACAGGGGAGCGACATTACGGCACCAAAAATTCTATTAGAGCAGGGGGATACAATGTGACTGGTTGGCAGCACTATGGGGGTAGAATGCAGCAGATGCAGAGTAGAGGTGACTCTTGATACTCGGCTCCAAGTCAGAAATTTAGGTCTGATGCGAGTATAAGTCGACCCCCCTTCTTCACAAAAGTAGACCAGACCTACATTTCTCGACTTATAGTCGAGTATATACGGTAATGATTTTTTTCCATTTCTTTCTTAATATTCCTGTTAAAATGGATTTAGAATGAAATAATTCTTAGCAAAATGCATCACCCAAAGAAAGCTTAATTAGTGGCGGAAAAAAACAAGATATAAACCAAATCATTGTGATGAGTAGTGATAAAATTATTGGAAAATGAATGGGAGGTGAAAGTTGCTCAGATGCAAAAAATAAACAACCCTTCGGGCTTAAGTGGTTATTGGACTGCACAATATTCACTAGCCTCCATTCATATTCACAGAAACACTCCAACAATAAATCTAAAAGTGCAGATAAACGCTGTAAGAACTAAGAAGCCACTGACATGCCAGGCAGTTTCTATTTATGTAAGAAAGTGCTACCTACCATGTAGGTCTATTTAGCTACAAAAAAAACCCCTGGAACATTTAAATTGCAAGATGGTAATTCTGAAAGGAAGTTATTATGGAGTCTGTACGGTTAAAGTGATAACATTTTCATTGTTTACACCTTTAAAATAACCTTGAAGTAGTCAAATCTGGAGAGGGATGTATGGTATATGCATCACAGTTAAAAAGATAAACATTTAGTGGACTGATTGTATCTTGGCATGGGAAGGGCTACAGAGCTAGAATCAGGTGGCTGTTGCACACTGATTATACATAATGGTGCTTAAATTGCCAGAGGAAGCAGGTGTTGCTGTTTTTAAGCCAAATGTGTACACTAGCTGGAAATGAAACATGTTGATGAGAACAAATAAGGCATAGGTCGCTGTGTCTAAACTGAGACCTACAGACACTCAAATGTTTAAGTAAAATTACCAGGGCAAAATAAATAATTCAGTTTGTGAGGTAACGCCCTCTGTGAAATATTCCCTCAGGGCCCGTTTCCACTAGCTGCCGTGATCCGGCAGGACGCGAGACACGTGGCGGTACTTCCTTCCTGTGAGATGATGTAGCCGAATCCCGGAAGTTGTGCCCTGCACGACTATGGGATTCGCTGCTACCTGCATGAAAAAAAATGCTGCAATGTCGGCCAAATCGCTAAGGCAAGCAATTCGGATTAAGGAAGCAGCATTATCCCCTATGGTAGCATTTCCCCGCGTGGTTTGCTTGCAGGTAAACTACGGATTCGACCCGATTTCCACAGCATTTGAAACAGGCCCCAAGACTGGGGAATACCTAAAATACATAAAAGTTGGCATTTTGCACCACTTCACTCCATTTCCAGATCTGGCATGTGGTATCAGGGATGGGCCGAGGCAGAGGCGAGAGAGGCTTCAGCCTCAGGGCGCAGTGTAGGAGGGGGCGCACAACTCACTCAGTTGTCATTCCCCCTATTGTGTTTGAAGTAGAGAGAAATAAGAAAAGGGGATACATGGCAGTGACTGCAAGCCAGATAACTAGAGATTAAGGTGTTGGGGGACCTGGAGAGCCTCTTAGTCTAATAGCAATCAGTGTGTGACGGCTGGGGGGGGGGGGGGGGGGGTGGGAGGGATGGGGCGGGCACTTTGGTGTCTCAGCCTTGGGTGCTGGAGGACCTTGTCCCGGCTTTGTGTGGTATGGAAACATAACAATCCAGAGCATGTGTGAAGTGGTATTACCCCCAATAGCAACATTCCCTACACTCCCCACTGCTGTATGAACTAAAGCTGAACCTCTCATGATTAGTCCCACCCTCACTAATTTACAGCAGGGTTTCTCAACTTAGTCCTCAAGTACCTCCAACAGTGCATGTTTTACAGATAAAATAAAATAAAAAAATTACAGGTTAGGTAATGAGTGATTTAGCGGAGCTCATTAACTACCTCTGCGAACATCCACAAAACATACACAAATAGTGGTACTTGAGGACTGAGTAGAGAAACCCTGGGTTAAAGAATGACACGTGTTCTGAGGGACAGTATTTTCAAGTGATATCAGTGTCTCAGAAAGGTGGATTAGCGTGTACCCAACCGCCCCCACTTTCCCAGAGTAACAGTTCTCATTTTCATTGTGAAATTTTATCTCTGTTTTGGAACACATAAAAATGCATCAGATCTGAAAGCTCATGTAAAACCATAGATTGGGTCACATATAATATTGTTTTCATTAGAGTACTGTACAAGAGGGAGGGGGGAGGACATGGATTTTCTTTCAGTGCATGGCACACAAGTAGTTCCACATTGAAATGCATTGTGTTGGCTCTAATAACGCCCATCTTAACACACATGGATGCAGTAAAGCAGTGTAAGTGTACAGTGACAGGATACCCGAGCTAAACTGGTATATAAGAATTTAGGCTATAGAAATGTGTGGGGATGAGTGCAGAGGCATCAGTTCCTTCTGATCACTCCCCTGATGCCCCATTCTAGTGCAACAGACTTGGCTGAGTCGCTGACCTTTAACCTGGACATACTTGCAGGCGCAGTATGTCCATGGGGTAGGGCCATATTAGCACTCTAGCTCAACTGTTCTCTTAATCGGGAGAAGGGGGAGGGGCGAGGACACCAAGAGCGGATGATGAGATCCAGGGCCGTCCCACTCCATAGGAGAACTTGTGACTTTTTTTTTTTAGCTGGCTTCAGACTTGCTTTAAAAGGCTCAAGCCTGAGACAGACCACTGCCACAAACCTCATCCCTTCGGGCCACACCTCCAGTCATGCACGCCATGAAGAATTTATCAGTCAGAACTATTCTCATTTTTCAAACCAACTCCATTTTCTTACAGTAGTATTTGGAAATCAGTAAAGAATTATTCATCAGATGTAAAGCTTAGAACATTAATATGTTCTTTCAAGCAAAGCAAACAAAATGTATTTATTTACATTAATTTGTATATAACACTCCAAAGAAGGAAAAGAAAATGAGGTGAATTTGTTTCCTAAACAGAGACGGTCCTTACAGGACAGAGACAATTGGGAGCTCTGGCAAAGGTTTCCAAGAAACTTATGTCCACCTGATTGTATTAAGGTGGTCACACACCATCCAATTTTTTAAATATCTGTTCAATTCAAGAATTTCAAAACATTTTTCTGATTGTAACATTTCAAAAATATGACCAATCAGAAAAATGTTTTGAAATTCTTGAATTGAACAGATATTTAAAAAATTGGATGGTGTGTGACCACCTTAATACAATCAGGTGGACATAAGTTTCTTGGAAACCTTTGCCAGAGCTCCCAATTGTCTCTGTCCTGTAAGGACCGTCTCTGTTTAGGAAACAAATTCACCTCATCTTCTTTTCCTTCTTTGGAGTGTTATATACAAATTAATGTAAATAAATACATTTTGTTTGCTTTGCTTGAAAGAACATATTAATGTTCTAAGCTTTACATCTGATGAATAATTCTTTACTGATTTCCAAATACTACTGTAAGAAAATGGAGTTGGTTTGAAAAATGAGAATAGTTCTGACTGATAAATTCTTCATGGCGTGCATGACTGGAGGTGTGGCCCGAAGGGATGAGGTTTGTGGCAGTGGTCTGTCTCAGGCTTGAGCCTTTTAAAGCAAGTCTGAAGCCAGCTAAAAAAAAAAAAGTCACAAGTTCTCCTATGGTGTGGGACGGCCCTGGATCTCATCATCCGCTCTTGGTGTCCTCGCCCTCTCCCCCTTTTGTCGGGCTCTGTTTACCTTTCTAGAGTAACTCACGCCGCTCCCCCCCCCCCCCCCCCCCGCCTTCTGCAGAGCGCTGGTCCCTGCCCGAGTCCCTTCTCTCTAATCAGCGGCGAGGGAAGGGACGTGGGCGGGGATCGGCACTCTGCAGGAGGCGGGGGGAGCGGCGTGAGTGGCACTAGAATGGTAAACAGAGCCTGACAGCGCGGCTGTAATTTATGGGCTCGTGCAGAGCGCAGGGGGGATTTAGGGAATATTCAACTAGCAACAGAGGCTGGGCACTATAGCCAGACCCAGCCTCTGTGTATAGATTTAACTCTAAGATCCCCACCTCGGGTTCTCTTTAATTAAGAAAAATTGCTAGGGTGTGTATATTAAAAAAAATTGACAAACTAACACACACCATACAATCTTTAGAAAAATGTAAGAAAAATGTCCAGCTTTCCGGATCGATAAAAATCGGGAAGATAAAACGGGAAATCCGATCTAATTTTTCAGTCGAATGAAGAAAAAAAAAATCTTTCGATTTTTTCCAGGAGATCCGATCAGATTTATCGAATTGAAGTAAAATCGGATTATTTTATCGTATCGTGTGTAGCCATCTTTACAGTGACCCAATAAATCAAATTAATGTAAAGCAGGGTCTCTGCCCAGGGAACTCTTACAACAGAGCTTGGGCCAACTTCTACTGAGCTTTTAGGGCCCGTTCACATATGAAACCGCAGAACGCCGTTTGCGGGAGTGATTTTCCCGCGATTAACGCGGAAAAATCACTGGACACTGCGGCGGTTTTGGAGCAATCGCGATTAGTGTGTTTTTCACGCTAATCACGATTGCTAATCGTGGAACGCTAATCGCCGGCAAACCGCTGAATGCAGCGAGTTTGCAGTTATCGCTAACCGCAAACGCGGAAGTAGGAACACTGCCGATGGCTACAATGTGTAGCTGTTTTTACAAAACCGCTAGCGGTTCGCCCTGAGCGGGAATCACGCGATTCCCGCTCAGGTGTGAATGGGCCCTCAATGTGCTTGCTGCTTCTGCTCATGTGAAACTGCAAGGTCCAGTGCAAATTCTAAATGCGATTATTCACATTAAAACTGAAACCAATGCAGGTCAATGGAGTCATTTCCATGAAATTGAAATTTGCAATTGTGGTGGGATGCAGAAACTATATGGGTTTCATCCTGCAGATTTATGCAGAAAGAATTGGATTTCCCATGTAATGGTTGTTAGATGCATGTGGATTTCCGCATTAACATTTGTGGGGGAAATGTGGTAATCCCTATACAGAAGCAATTATGTGGAATGCAACATGCTAGTGGAAACAGATCCTAAGAGTCCTTTCACACTATATACAGTACAGCACATTGCATTTAACCTTCTGCCGCCCGCGTCACGCCAGTAGGCGTGGCCGCGGCGGCAGCCCCAGGACCGCCTAACGCCAATTGGCGTAAAGTCCTGGGGCTCTGTTTAGCATGAGATCGCGCGCATGGTGCGCGCGCATCTTATGCTCGGAGGGCGGAGCTCCGCCCCGCCTTCAGTCTCCGAGCGGCTATTGCCGCTCGGGAGACTGTTAGACGGCGATCACGCCGTCTATTTACTTGGTGCAGCGCTGCGATGAGCAGCAGCGCTGCACTGGGGACAGCCGTGTGACACGGCTGTCCCCATGGGGGACAAGAGAGCGATCGGCTCTCATAGGCAGAAGCCTATGACAGCCGATCGCCGTAATTGGCCGGCTGTGGGGAGGGAGGGAGCGAGGGAGGAAAGGGATTTAAAGAAAGAGGGTTTTTTAAAAAAAAAAGTGACAACACAAATATTTATAAAAAAAAAAAAATAAACATGGGGGGAGCGATCAGACCCCACCAACAGAGAGCTCTGTTGGTGGGGAGAAAAGGGGGGGGGGGGGGGAAATCACTTGTGTGCTGAGTTGTGCGGCCCTGCAGCTTGGCCTTAAAGCTGCAGTGGCCCATTTTGCTAAAAATGGCCTGGTCACTAGGGGGGTTTAGCCCTGCAGTCCTCAAGTGGTTAAAGCGGACCTGAATGCAGAATGTCCTCTCTGCTCTAAAAGATACACAGCAGCATAATAACCTTTTTTTTAAAAAAAACAAAACACATTTCTTTGTTTTAGCGGATACAAATCCTGCAATAAATCTGCACTGTTTCTACTACATAATTCATGGAAGCAGACATATTGTTAACACCCTGTACTTTCAAATGAGCTGCCATCTCTGCCGTGGCAGTCATGTGACACTGGGGAGAAATCAGATTACAACTTGTGATTAGACACAAACAAGGAGGAATAGAGTCAGGCTAAACTCTCTAGATACACACAGAGAGCATTTCTCTATGTTTTCCTTCTGTCCTGTGAAAGAGCTCATGTCCACTTTAAACACTATGCAAAGCGCATAGTGCAAAACTGGCCAATTGATTTAAATGGGACCATTCACATTCCTCCTTTGCAAGGCAGTGTTCAAGCTGAACTGACTGCTGCAGACAGCTGGCGTGTTTGCCATTTCTTTATAATGAAGGACATCTATAAAGGAATTTATTTCGCATGTCTGGAATTCAGCTGTACATCAGTATGTTTAAGTCCAGCATTGTGCTCTATCTGTCAGCATGCATTAGGATAAGGAGAGGTTTGAGAAGTATGAGTTCTCTTGGTGGCTGGCTTAGCGTGAGGCAGAGCTTCCCTTTATGTTGTACTGTTACTTTACTGTTATTCTTGATAGTCTCCCTGATCAATGTAGTACTAAATTCCTTCGGGGTTTAGCCATTCTACAACTTTCAGAAATAAAATAGTATTTTCAGCTTTTGACTCTCAGCTGGATCTTTACAGTACCAGCAAATTAGAAATCATCCAAAATGCTGATTTTTGAAAAAAAAAGCTTCACTCTGCATTAAATGACTGATCTTGCTTCACACGCAGCAGATTTGAAGCATACACCAGACATTTAAGGACTTCAAAAAGATGCAAGTTAGGGGGAAGAAAAGAAATAAAGGTCATTCCCTGAGGATCTGGAACACCAACTGGGAAAGCTATTTCCTTTATAGTGCCCACAAGCAACAATGAATAAGAAAATATTACAAAACAGTTTGCCTTAAACAGTTAAATGTATAATGATCGCCCAAGGCGAATGGTCTGGTCTTTCAAGCAGCAGAAGTATTAATCACAAAACAATGATTTATGCCTGTTCAAAATTTACCATGCTTCTCCAGCAAATCTGGAATTATCCAACCAAAGTCCCTAGCTTTATTTTCAATATCAACCCCTATTTTTTCAGTCTAACAGTTCTACGGGTTCTTAAAGCTCATTTTCAAGCACAGATCAAAACAGATGTGATATCTTAGTAATCACAGTGGATAAAAGTTATCATTTATATTTTACAAAAACAAAAAACCTGTTTTGACAACGTGGTCATGAGACTTGAAAAAAAGATGGGGCTAAAAGCTTGTACAAGAGGCGGAAGCCTAGCTTGAATCATCAAGCTGTCCAGGCTGTAAAGGGCCAAGACATAGACTAAAATCTCTGCACTAATAGAACTGTTAGGCTGGTTACACACCAGGACGTTGCGTTTTAGGGGACGTTATGGTCGCACAACGTGCCCCTAACGCAACGCCTGGTGCTCTCTGCTTTGGACGTCAGAGTGAGCCGCGTTGTGCAGCTCACTCTGGCGTCCGTGATGCCGTGATGCGTACTCCTTGACACATGCGGCATCACGTGGTCCCGCCGGCCAATCGCCGTACAGAGCGGCCGCTCCAGGAAGTAAACACTGCACGTTACTGAGTGCAGTGAATATTAATTAGCCATGTGCCTGGCCGCTCTCCGCTCCTCCCCAACGTTACTGAGCATGTGCAAACAGTCTAACGCGGCTCTGCCGCTTACAAAGTACTGCATGCAGTACGTTATATTATGGCGCAGCGTTACACTGTTACGCAACGTGGGCACTGTGAACAGCCCATTGATTTTTCATTGCTGAGCGGTGGGGTGCACTACAGGCTGCTCTAACGTGCGCCTGTAACGTCCCACTGTGAAACCAGCCTAAAGCACAGGAAGTACTTGGTGTGAAGATACTTTAGGTACTTTAAAGTAATTAATTTGACATTAGGTCAATTCTTGTGGAGTAGGCTTGCTTGATAAAATGTTATATCATCAACCTGGTCATAAATCCAAAGAGCCCAAGAATCTTGGTGCAACAAGAACCTATACCCAACTAATAGGTTTCTCTTGTAAAATAAGGTAATAGTTATTTAAAATCATGTAGGATTCCTAGTGAAAGAATAGCTAGAAAATAGAATGGCTTGCTATTTTTGACGCATAGATTATTTATGTAAGTGCTGTATTCCTCCTAAACCCTTAACTGTCGATAAATCTGTCTCACTGGCAGTTCAATTAATCATTCGCTACATTTACAAGGGTATTCAGATTAAAGATGTGGTTGTAACCAGGTTTAATGCAGCATATAAAGATCAACAGATGTTAGGCCTTTAAAACATTACAAGCGTTAAAAGAAAATACCTTAAAGTACACCAGAAGTTCAAAGAAAAAAAAAAAAAAAGACAAACTTCCCTTAGTAGTTTGACACCTCTGGATGGTCCAGAGACTTCCCAGGTCCTCTTACTGGCCACCACCCCAGTGCAGGGTCCCTCTATCCCTATTTGACTTGCACCAGTTAAATAGGCTTCTTCTGGCCACAAGTGCAGCCATGGACAAGCTAATCTGGATTGGGCATGTGCAAGTAAGGTATGCTTATGCCCAGTAGAACAAACCACTTGTGCACAGAGGAAAAGTGCACAACCGGTTCATGCCACTGGGTATACATGGATCCTACTTGCAATAATCTATTGCACATGCCCAGACTGAATGCTCTGTGCACTTTTAAGTCTGCGGCATGGGCATTAACACTAGTGATCACCAGTGGTTATATGGAAACATGCACACTTACATGAATTGTTTTTCTTTTAGGATCTCCTACACCCTCCCCCCACCCCCCCCCCCCCCCCATTATCAAGTACAGTGAGCCAGTGGTCTCCATACAGTGCTACAGATATCAGTAGCATTAAGTATTTTTGTCAGAGTGTTCAGCATGGGGAGGAGGTGGATCGACCTCATCCTGATAAGTAGCTGGCCTGCAGGCTACCCATATTTATTTCCTTGTAGCCAATGCCAATTGCCTGGCAGCCCTGTTGATCTTCTGGCATAAGTAGTGTCCGAGTCAAAACCCTTGGACAAACATATGGCTAATCCAGTAAAACCTAAATCAGCCGAGTCAGAGTACCTGATCTGCTGCATGCTTGTTCAGGTTCTATGGCTAAAAGTATTAGAGACATATGATCAGGACTACCACCAGGCAACTGGTATTGTTTAACGTTGTGCAATTGCACATTTGCTCAGGTAGTATTTTTTGCTTAATATTTTGTTATTCATACGTGTAAGTACAGCTGTCATTGGTGTACTGACCTGTAGGAAATGTCAGCTCCAGTCTTTGCTATGGGGAGGATCGGGATTGCGCATGACGTCAATGACGTCATGTCCGATCGTCGCCATAGCGATGACTGAAGCTCATTGGGGAGGTTGCAGCTCTTGCGGGATCGCAGCTAGGTAACGTATAACGCAATCAGGGGGGGGGGGGATCAGAATGGTGCGGGGGAAGGACTTGGGAAATGTTAGCAAGCCTAGAGCTGGCTACATTGGATAAAACAACTTTAAATTTGAAAAATCCCTCCCGCGGTCGCAGCCTCAGAAACTGCGTACCACCAGGGAGGTTAGTAGCGTATCTCACTTATGGTGGCCATACATGGTACAATTTTTTCATACAATCTTACCATTTCTATGTAGTATAATGGTAAATTAAGTGAATATACTGAAAGGATAATTTAGGCAGTTCCCTTATATTACATAGAAATGGTAAGATTGTATGAAAAAAATTGTACCATGTATGGCCACCATTAGATATGTATTCTGCAACCCCTGTAGCCAGTGTTTCCAACAAAGAGCTACAACACCATTTGTTTATAGCGGACAATTGTAAATGAACATATGCTGTGTTTCTATCCAGACTAGGAAAAGGAACACAGGAAAAAAAAAGCCATTCTGATTTCAAGGTCAGTATTCAGATACCGCTGCATGCCAACACAATCAGGAAACCTTTAATATAGCTGTATTATTTACAACTCACAGAGTGATGGTTCCTAAATTATTAACACTCCCTCCCACCTGATTCTTTGAGCTGTTCTAGATCATCTTATTCCTGTACATTCGTGTCTCTCGCTTCCAAGGTCATTCATTAGTTTGGAACATCCAGTGGGTGTAAATAAAACAGCATTTGGACTAGAAGCTCTAACCAGCCAGGATGCTCTATGCAGTCACCTGTGCATGTAATAGTATTATGGATAATACTCAGTGCCAGCTGCTTTCTGGATGCAAAGCCAAATGGCATGTATGTATGCAAAATGAACATCAACAACGCTAAACACAGGGGAGATCCAAACAATTAGTCATGTGGAATATCGTGCATTACATGGACCATTTTCATGTGGAATATCGTGCATTACATGGACCATTTTGCTATAAATATTCACTAGATTACATACTATGGAACAGTCACACCTGCATATTAACATAGCAGGAGTGTGCACACACCCCAAAAAAAGCTATAGCTTAGCTATATAGCACTGAATTCTGTAAACTGCTATTCTACCATTCTCAGGCACACAACAGAACAAAGCAAATCCTAGCTATGAACATCAATACATGTGATGATAAATCTGGGAGGCCCTGGAGGGGGCAGTATTTAGAAGATTAGTGTGCAGCTGCTTCTGCAACTGCCATTGAATTCAATGGTTCAGTGTGTATGCAAGGAATCATAAGCAGTTTCATATGCTTGCATTAATCAAAAATGTTGTGATGCCAGGTGCACAAACACAATTTCAAGCTTACTGAGTAGAAGTTAAAGGAAACCTAAAGTTGTAAAAAATAAAAAGCCAGTTTTACTTACCTGGGGTTTCTACCGGCCCCTGCAGTTTCCTTGTACCCGCGCTGGTACTCAACAATCCTCCGGTTCCCTGCCGTAGCTCAGTTTTGATTTCGCTGACTGAGCGAGGCCATGGCCACTGCGTTTGCTTGGCTCTAGCAATGCGCGTCCTCCCATCGCCGGGAGCGTCCTGCCCAGGCGCATTGTGAGAATTTCTACTGCGCCTGCGCAGGACGCTCCCGGCAATGGGAGCACGAACAAGGACACACGCGGCCAGTGCCAAGCAGGCACAGTGGCAATCAACTAGCTTTAGATGGCAAAATCAAAACTGAGCTGTGGTGGGGTAACGGTGCGGGCACAGGGCAACTGCAGGGGGTCAGTATAAACCCAAGGTAAGTAAAACTGGCTTTTTTTTTTTTTTACAAGATTTTAGGTTCCCTTTAAAGGACAACTGAAGTAGTTGGGATATAGAGGCGGACATATTTACTTCCTTTTAAGCAATACCAGTTGCCTGGCTATCCTGATGATCCTCTTCCTCTAATTCTTTTAGCCATAGACTCTGGACAAGCATGCAGCAGATCGGGTGTTTCTGACATTATTGTCATATCAGACAAGATATAGCTTCAAGCCTGTTACAGGTGTGTGTGAGTCACACTACTGCAGGTAAATAGATCAGCAGGACTGCCAGGCAACTGGTATGGTTTAAAAGGAAATAAATATGGCAGTCGTCATTTTCTTCTCACTTCAGTTGTCCTTTAAAGGAGTTATCAGGCTAAAATTAAAATAAGTGCTACTTACCCGGGGCTTCCTCCAGCCCCAAGCTCCCAGCATGTCCCTCGGTGCAGCTCTGCAATCAGCCTTTCGCCGCAGCTCCCTCCCGGTCCCCGGCGATGACGTCAGGCCGACCTGTGCCGTTCGCTCCGGTCCACGTGGCGGTGATTTACAGCACCGCTCACGCAGGCGCAGTACAGGCTGACCTCCAAGTCGGCTTGATGTCATCACCGCGGACCAGGAGGCAGAGACGGCGAACGGCTGCGTGCAGAGCTGCGGCGAGGGACATGCTGGGAGCTTAGGGCTGGAGGAAGCCCCGGGTAAGTAGCACTTATTTTGTTAATTTTAGCCTGATAACTCCTTTAACCTGCTGAGCGGTCTGGACGAGCTCAGCTCGTCCAACACCGCCAGAGGCTGCCGCTCAGGCCCTGCTGGGCCGATTTCAATGAAATAAAAAGCAGCACACGCTGCCGGCACTTTGCCAGCCGCGTGTGCTGCCTGATCGCCGCTGCAGCGCGGCGATCCGCCGCGTGCAGCGGCGAAAGAGGGTCCCCCCAGCCGCCCGAGCCCAGCGTAGCCGGAACAAACCGTTCCGGCCAGCGCTAAGGGCTGGATCGGAGGCGGCTGACGTCAGGACGTCGGCTGACGTCCATGACGTCACTCCGCTCATCGCCATGGCGACGAGGTAAGCGAAACACGGAAGGCCGCTTATTGCGGCCTTCCGTGTTACTTCTGGCCGCCGGAGGCGATCGGAAGAACGCCTCCGGAGCGCCCTCTAGTGGGCTTTCATGCAGCCAACTTTCAGTTGGCTGCATGGAATAGTTTTTTTTTTAATTTAAAAAAAACCCTCCCGCAGCCACCCTGGCGATTTAATCAGAACGCCAGGGTGGTTAAGACTATAGCTATTGTAATTATTATTTAGTATTTATATTGTGCTGACATCTTCCGCAGCGCTTTCCAGAGTCCATAGTCATATGTCATTAACATTCCCTGAAGAGAGCTTACAATCTAATCCCCATCATAGTCTGATGCTAAGAATACACAATGAGATTTTCTGCCAGATCGATTATTTCCGACAGGTGCAATCTGATTTCTGAGCGATTTTCCTTTCACTTCTATGGAAAATTGATTGGAAATCAGATTGGACCTGTTGGAAATAAACTACAGTAAATCTGACAGAAAATCTCATCCAGTATACCTAGCACTAAAGTTTAGTGCCCCTATTACAGTCTAAAAGTGTGTAAACAAGGGTCTTTTGTGACTGCCGCGACTGTGTACAAGTATCGCCAAGTTTGCTTTGATCATTTCTGCCGTTGGGACGTGAGCTTCACGTCCGCAGCGGCAGCTGCTACAGCTGCAGGCATACAATAGTCACATCCCTGCAGCTTGGGGGGCCAGTGCGCGATCGTGCGGGTAGTTGCCCTCGATTGCGATGTTTCCGGTAACAGAGGGGGGGGGGGGGGGGGTTGGCTGCAGGGGTCAAAAATCCCCTGAGCTAATCCGTACATGTCTGCCAAGGGTAAACACTGTTTTAATACAAGAACAGTGTTCATTCTTAAATAGAGCTGCCGCACTTCCTCCCCCCCCCCCCTCTCTGCTGATTTCCACTGCCGATCGTTAGATTTTTGAATAGCAAAGTTCCCATTCATTAATCTCCCCGCTAGGCCACCGTGATCGCAGGCATCCACTGATGCCTGCGTCACTTCCCTAGGTACAATGTAGCAACACATTACTTCCTATAGCATACTTATTGTACGCCCCCCCCCCCCCCGAGCTCGGTACCGCCGCTCATTAGCCGCTAGATCAATGAATGGGAACACAAATCCCATTCATTGATCTAAGTCCCCCTGTGAATGGCCGCAGCCATCTATTCAGACGGTTCTGACATTCATAAATCCCGTCCAGGTACTGCTTTCGTCTCCGTACTAATAGTATGGTAAGCTGAAGTAACCACTGAGGACATCTTGTGGCCAAATTGTAATATTACATCCCTTTTTTTTTTTTTTTTTCTAGTTAATGATCTAAATCAATAGTCCTCAAACTAAGGCCCGCGGGCCGAATGTGGCCCCCTGAGGCTTTTTTACCGGCCCCCCACACACAAACTATATTACTTATAGTTGCTGTCAACTACATCTTTAAATATTGGTGGTCCGCATATAGAATAGCAGTGCTGGCACCACCCATCCACATGGAAGCCAGAAAGCAGGATTTCGATGGTTTCCAATCATATTCCACATCAGGTGACACTGCTGTCTAATTGGACTGCAGGTTGTCACCTGGGTATGCTTCACTGTCTGGCCTGCAAAGACTTCTACAGCATTTAAGTATACTCCGGCCCCCCAAGCAGTTTGAAGTATGTTGACCTGGCCCTCGACTCAAAATGTTTGGGGACCCCTGATCTAAAGTAACACCTGACTTCCCTAAAGTTACCTTTTTTTTTTTTTTTTTTTTTTTTTTTTGAATTAAAAAAAAAAAATTACAAAAAAAAAAATACATAAATAGTTACCTAAGGGACTGAACTTTTTTAATATGTGTATAAAAACTGTATACTACACTTACTTTATAAATTATGGGCTTGTAATTAGGGATAGATGCAAAACTGAAAAAAATGCACCTTTATTTCCAAATAAAATATTGGCTCCATACATTATACCAGGGAAAAATTTTAAACGTTGCAATAACCGAGACAAATGGGCAAATAAAATGTGCGGGTTTTAATTATGGTAGCATGTTTTATTTTGAAACTATAATGACCGAAAACTGAGAAATAATGAATTTTTTCAATTTTTTTCTTATTATTCCCATTAAAACGAAGTTAGAATAAAATCATTCTTAGCAAAAAGTTCCCCCCGAAGAAAGCCTAATCAGTGGCAAAAAAACCCAAGATATATATTGTTTTGTTGTGATAAGTAGTAATAAAGTTATAGGTGAATGAATGGAAGGAGCACTGACGGGTGAAAATTGCTCTGGTTTTTTAAGGGGAAAAACCTTTCGAGGTGAAGTGGTTAAAGGGAACCTTAACTGCCGTGGAAAAATAAATTCACTTACCTGGGGGCTTTCCCAAGCCTCCTGCAGCCGTCCTGTGCCCGCGCCGGTCCTTCGGTGCCCTCCGGTCTCCCTCCGCCGCTAAGTTTCGTTTTCGGATGACTGCCAGTCGTCCTCGGGCCTCTTCCGCATTCCTCGTCGTAAACTGCAGTAAAGCGCGTCCGCATGACGCCAAACGCGTCATGTGCATGACGCCAAACGCGTCATGCGGACGCGCTTTACTGCAGTTTACGACGAGGAATGCGGAAGTGGCCCGAGGACGACTGGCAGTCGTCCGAAAACTAAACTTAGCGGCGGAGGGAGACCGGAGGGCACCGAAGGACCGGCGCGGGCACAGGACGGCTGCAGGAGGCTTGGGAAAGCCCCCAGGTAAGTGAATTTATTTTTCCACGGCAGTTAAGGTTCCCTTTAAGTGAAACTGAAGTGAAAACAAAGTGATGAAAAACAATTGTATCTATCCTCCTACTCCTAACAATGACTTTTAGATATCCCACAGTTTTATGTTATGTTTAAAAACCTTTTTTTTTTCTTTTTTTTTTTTTTTTTAAATCTATCCTCTCCTGGCAGAGAACTTGGCTTCCCAAAGCCATTTGTCTAGCTGTTATGATGATCCTCTGCCTATTTTCTTTGGCAATCATTAACTGTTGTAACAAATATTCTGATTGCATCTTCTAACTTTCTCCGACACCATGCGTGTTCTCGGTACGTAACTCAAACAACTCAGGAGAAAAGCGAACACAGTGAATCCAGCGCAGGAGACTTGGGCGCACAGGGAGCAACTTTGGCGCTGTCAGAAGACGGAGCTGAAGTTACAATTAGGCTTTCACATCAGGACGTTGCATTTGATGCGACGTTAAGGTCGCACAACGTGCCCCTAATGCAACGCATTGTGCACTATAACTTGGATGTTATAGTGCATTCTTTAGCCCTGCATTTGGTGCGCCGATTTTGTCGCATAGTGATGGAACAAACGGCGCATGCGTTACATAAAAAAAAACCATTACTGAGCATGTGCAACACAACTAACACAGCAGATTCATTGCTAAACGCACAGCATGCAGCACTTTCTAATACGCCTCACGTTACACACAAACGCAACGTGTGCACTGTGAATGTCGCACAGACTTTAGTATTGCTGTGCGTTAATCTGCTTTATAAAAAATTTCTAACGTGCGACTTTAACGTCGCACTGTGAAAGAGCCCTTAAAGCACAATAATTTGGCTTCCAGCAATTGCTGGAAGCCACATTATTTCATTCCCCACTATCCATGGCGGCCTGGAGGGGGAATAGCATTTAACACGGCCGGGACTTGTGCAGCAGCAGGATCAGCCATATCCTGCGCCCAAGTCTCCCGCACCGCTTCCTCTCGTATGCCGAGAAAAGACCAGAATGACAGCAAATCAGTTGCATATTTTTAACAGGAAATGAAGAGGTCAGCACCCTTCTTCTCAGTCCAGGTTAACTTTAATGGGGATCCATCACTAATAAATGACAGACTGAATTAACCTTCTGAATGACCACTACAGATATACTCTAGGAGAAATAAAAACGAAAGTTGCACAGTTAGATTTTCAGTAAGCAGCATACAGGTGGCTGACTAAAATGCAGCTTCTATCACATTTCTATTGCAAATTAAGGAGTCTGTGTTTTGCTTCTGAACAGACAAGATACAAGTTTATAGGTCACATCTCTGTAGCATACAACACAATCGGCAATAAAAACGATAACAGAATGCCGAGGGCACCAGGCATTTTGTCAGCAAGGAACAACGGCAAGGAATCCGTAAGAACACATTATTCAAAACAATTCCCATTTGTTTCCATGGTCTCTATCCAACATCTGTTGCCTGTCTAATTACTTTACAGTCGGGAATTGGTAAAACGCTGTACCCATGTTCATCCCAGCTAAGGGACTTCACTTTTGGCTACGGCGATAACAGCGATTTAACTGCTATCATTTCCAGTGTCGAACTTGAAGGTATGGGGAACGACAAGCTAGTAGGACTACATAATGAAGAGTAACGTTACACAATGTGATAACAAGTTTTGTATAACCACATATCTTCCGCAGTTCAGGGCGTTTCCTTCCATCCTTTTTCCACTAATCATTTGCCAACTGGACTTTATTTTAGCTAGGAATTGTTAGAAGGTGTCTCTGCCAATCCCATATCTTACAGAAATCCAAGTGTGACCTAATTCACAAAATAGCATGCTATGATGTGCTTTCATTAACAGCTTTAAGCCTGAAACAATTGTTACTGGGGCCGGTTTTAATCTTCTTTTCTGTGATAAAAGCCTTGCTTTTACCGTAAAATGTTTGAAGAGCAGTGACCATCTTCGCTGATAATACTGTCAGCTTGTAACCAGCTAACCACTATTCTGCACAAGATAATAGCGATCCCTTCTTTCACTAACAGTTTATGCCTCTTTAGCCATTTATCTGTACCAAAGCCCTCTACATACAATAGACTACCATCATATATCACATAGCTATGGAAGAAAATAGGAGAAACATCCATGGGGAAATTCTTCTGCCAGAATTTTGTTCTATGGGTGCTTTGGATGCCTTGTATTCAGGGGCTTCAGAACTCTGTATCATTGATTCTTCCGCTACAGCTTGTCTCTTCATTCCTCTACCAGGGTTGTCAAACATCTCGTAAAGATGCAAAATCTAAAACACAGTCCAAGTTGCACCACAAACTGTTTAGTAACATTTACCATTCATTAAACTGACAATGTTTCAACTACAGAAATGAACTTGGGCAGAGCGCAAAAACCTTTTCCTTTAAAAAGGCACCGTAGTGTCATATAGCAGAATGAAGTAAACTATTCAGGATATCCATTCATATGTTAAATTATCTTGGTTTGAGCATCAGAAGCCCTTCCTTTATCTATCTATTGCTGTAGATTGATATGTAGCCTTGCCCTTTTAGTGATGTCACTTCCTAGGCTGTTGCTAAGCTATGCGAAAATTCTCCTCCCAGAGCATTCTGGCTGACCAGATGTTTTCTCTACTGGCTTCAAAACACTGAGTATACAAACATTCAACAGAGATCACCTGACAGCACTAAAAAGAGGTCATCACTCATCATAAATTTCAGAATGTAAATCAGGGTGAGGAAAGATTTTACAATGGTAAATCACTGACTAAATAGTTTATAAAATTATACTGTTAAGAAAAAAAATTAAACTAAAAGAATATATACCTGTTCACAAACTTTTAGCATGCATTGCTTCAAAAAAAGCACCCTCTGAAAGAGACTTTGAAGCTCGGGCGATTTCCACTGCCACAATTAAGCTAGCTTTCACTGCTGCATTTTTATCACTTTTTTATTTTAGTATTCACAAATCAAAAAGGATGCAAATATAAAATGTGTACTAAACCGCATATGGTTATTCCGATACAACGGTAGCATAATGCGCTCCATATTAAATAACAGGAGTGGAATCAAGTCTGTTAGCCTTCATAAACAGATGTGTACATAGATCCATTCATTGAATCATAATCAATCCAATAGTCAATAAAGTGAAGAACCAGATAATAGTTCAGTAAAAACCATTTGGTCATAGGCCAAATGAGTAAAAATAGCTTCAGTATTTCGAGGGGAAGTGGTTAGCTTTTCCACCTCTTTCTTGTCCAAGAAATTTTTTGAAAAAAGAAAACAGGGGGGGGGGGGGGGGGAAGGTGGATTTGTGGATTTGGGGGTACTTTTTTTTCACTGCTGCATCCTTGGCTGCAGCTTTAGTAAACATTTCCTTCTGCAATTGCACTCTGCCTTTTAAATCTTGGACAATTTGATGTTCTTGAGGGGTAGATTTAGCATGCTTGGTTCCAAGTGTAGCGTCAGGATGATGACATATATTGCACTTCTTTACCATCACTGCCTCCTAACACAAAATACATAACAGTTTGTCTTCTCTAAGTACAAACATAAATTCCCTTTCCAGTCTTTCACTAAATTGTCTTCCTGCATTGTCAACTTTCCAAAACGTTTTAAAAATTGATTGTTGATGTCTAATCTAGTAGAAAAACTGCACCTTAGTAGTGGGCCATCACTTTACGGGTCACAAAATCAAAGTGCCTTGTGGGAATTGTAGTTTATAATGTGCACTTTAAATTAGCATAGGTCATATTTGAGACAATCAGGAGCATCTGAAGCTCTCTTATGACATATAAAATAGCGAGGGGGGCTGCATTCAGCCCTCGAGTCTGGCACCTGTGCTCTACACAAATGTTTTCGTATACAGCTAATAATGCATGTGAATCATCGTGACTTATGCTTTTACTTTGGCTAACTATTGAGTCAAACCATCAGTCTGTGTTCTAAATCACTGCATAGAGCTTATCCATTTGAAACACTTTGTGCAAATTCTACACAATATGGACGTCTGACTGCATCAGTATATTTATTTTATTTCATTAGCTGACGTTCAGACTCTGTCTATGAGCTGATCACTACTGTCTACACTACAGGAACAAATTGCTAGTGACTGCATTTCGCATTTCACATCTCATGCTTTTGTAAAACCTGTAGAGCATTAAAAACCTATCATAACAAGCCATGGCTTTAGATTACATGGTATAAATATGAAATATTTTATAACAACTGGAGTGGAATTCTCCCAGCATGGTGGACTTACTAATTATAGTCCACCAGCTGGTATTGTATATGAGGCACCCATTAAGAGCACATGGAGCCAAGTTTGCATGTCTTTTATGCCTAGTACACACCATAAAATTTTCTGTTAGATTTTTCTGCTAGATTAAGGGGCCCATACACTGGTCGATTTCAGCCATCGATCTATAGAATCGATTAGAAATAGATTCTATCACATTCCCAATTCGATCAATTTGCGGCTAATTTCGATCAATTTGATCTGACAGGATAGAAAATCTAGGTCGATCTGCTGCCCATAGAGTTGCATTGGATCTAATGGTCCAATAATGCATTTAGATTGATTTCCAATAGATTTCATTCTGAAATCTATTGGAAATCTGTTTCTAGTGTGTGGCACACATCAGATACATTCCTGTCAGATTGGACTTTACAGGCATCTGAAAGAAATCTGATGGTCGAATCTGCTGCAAATCTATAAGTGTATAGGCCCGTACACACGCTTGATGTGTAGGAACGATGGGTCCGTCAGACACTCCCGTTAGGCGGGCGTTCCAGGGACAGTGATCGCTCAGAAACAGCCTCATCAGTCTGCAGACAGACTGTACACATGCCGGACTGTCGCTGGAACGCCCGCCCAGCGGGAGGGACTGACGGACCCGTCGTTCCTACACATCAAGCGTGTGTACGGGCCTTATGGCCACCTTTATTTTCTGCAAAGTACTGGTAGAGACTGGTCATTACCTCTGGTGCATTGTCTTCTGGTTGTCTCCTGCTGAGGAGAACAATGCCTAATTGCTAGACAGATTGATGGTTAGATAGATAATTTCCAACATGTTGGAAATGATCTATCTGGCAGGTAAATCTAAAGGGGCCCATACACCTAACGATTTTCCCGCCGATATACAGCAGATTCGATCACAGTGATCGAATCTGCTGTAAAATCGTTGCGCAAAGGTTGACCAAACAATCGTTTTCCAACCGAAATCGGTCGTTCCCATCGATTCCCATTGTTCCTGCCTGTGCGGAAGATTTCGCTCGTTCGCGGCGTTCGAATGTCCGACGACCGACGCAATACAGCGGCGGCAATACATTACCTGTTCCGTTGGCGCGCGTCCCCGATGTCCCTTTTCCGCTGGGCTCAGAGTCTGGCAGGCTTCACTTCTTCCTGTCCCGGCAGGAAGTTTAAACAGAAGAGCGCCCTCTGCTAGAGCCCTGGAGCAGAGCGCGGAGAAGAAGACAGCGTAGACCGGGGGACTCGCACTGGCCGGATCAGGTAATGTATGAGGGGGGGGGGGGCGTCAGCTTCACAGATGGTGATTGGTTTTATGCTGAAATCGACTCACAATCTGTTTGCAGTGACAGCAACCATACGATCCCTCTCTGATCAGATTCGATCAGAGAGGGATCCATCTGTTGGTCGATCTGATGGCAAATCGACCAGTGTATGGCCACCTTAACAGAAAATTGTATGGTGTGTACCTGGCATTATTGCTTTTTTTTTTTTTTACTAACCAATAATTAATCTACAAACAGCTAAACAAATTCCATTCACCCCCTAAGCTTACTAATTGCAGAGTAACAGTCCCTATATTATTTGGCACTAGTCTTGAGACCTTTATTAAGTGATCATGGGCCATATGCAATTCTCTTTTTCACCTGAGTTTTCTCCTAGGTGATGTTTACACAACATACTGTATAAATATACAATGCATTTTAACCACTTCACCACTGAGGGGTTTTACCCCTTGAGCACCAGAGCAATTTTCACCTTTCAGAGCTCCTTCCATTCATTCGTCTATAACATTATTATTACTTATTGCAATGAAATGAACTATATCTTGTTTTTTCCGCCACCAATTAGGCTTTCTTTAGGTGGGACATTATGCCAAGAATTATTTTATTTTAAATATGTTTTAATGGAAAAAAATTCATTATTTTTCAGTTTTCGGCCATTATAGTTTTTAAATAATGCATGCTATGCTGTAATTAAAACCCATGAAATGTATTTGCCCATTTGTCCCGGTTATAAAACCGTTTAAATTATGTCCCTATCACAATGTTTGGCGCCAATATTTTATTTGGAAATAAAGGTGTATTTTTTTCATTTCTGCGTCCATCCCTAATTACAAGCCCATAGTTTATAAAGTAACAGTATTGTACCCTCCTGACATAAATATTTAAAAAGTTCAGTCCCTAAGGTAACTATTTATGTATTTTTTTTAATTGTACATTTTTTAATTACAAAAAAAAAAAATGGGGAGTGTGGGAGGTAATGAGTTAATTTTTTGTGTAGAAGTAATGTATTTGTATGTGAAAAATGCTTTAGGGTGTAGTTTTACTATTTGGCCACAAGATGGCAACAGTAACTTTTTGTTTAATGCGACCTCCAAGCGTCCTTCCGGACGCTTGGAGAAGTACTAGGAGGCTGGGAAAGTGTTTTGTTTTGTTTTCACAATGATCGCGCTGCTTATCGGAGAACCAGCGGATCATTGCAGGGCTTAGATCAACGAACGGGAATGGATTTTCCCGTTCATTGCTCTTCAGGTGAGCGGCCGGCGGCGTGTTTACGAGCGGGAGTGTGTGCTAGAGCAAGCGGGAGCGCGGGAAGCGGCGGGAACGCGGAAAATACGGATTTCTCCGTCCCTGGGGGTGAAAGGATGGAAAAAGAGACGGAGAAATTCGTACGGGCGGGGGTAAAGTGGTTAAACCACCAGCAAGAAGACAAAAACGCAAATTACTTTTAACAGTACGTTTGCACCTTCTTTTGGGTACTTTTTCCATAGCAAAGTACCAAAAAGTTCATCTAAATTGAAAATGAAAAATTATCTTCTAGGAGAAAACTCAGGAGAAAAAGTGAATTGCATATGGGCCCTTGTGTTATTGTCAACAGCGTCTAAGGCTCTATGTGGAGCCAAATCTGAATATATAAGTGCATAATGCTTTACTGACTACTGAGCAATAAACTAACAATTAATTCATAACAGATGTTTGAGTAGTTTTGTCCCTGAATAGCAGATTTAGTCATTAGTAAGCAATTGCATCTGTATTGCTTTATGTGAGTTATGTGAGTTATGTGATGAACTAGACACATGCAAGGGTGAACTGCTAGACATACCAACCTTCTCCAGCTCAAGTGGCTTCCAACATGCAAGCAGCTATTTCCACTTTGTTTTGTTTTAGGTGTTCATTCATATATTGTATTATAGGTTATTGTAATGATGACTATTTGCACTCGAGAGGGTTTCCATAAAAAAAGTATTCTCTACTTTGTCACTGCATTGCTGCAACAATACATTGATAATTATTATTTCATAGGCAGCTGGATGTTATGTGACACTACACATTACCCCAACAGGTGTTATGCCAATATATTCATGTGAAGTATGTTAAGTGCAGAGTTGCAAGGATTTGTTCTGTATTTAATGTAAGTGAATGAGTGAGTGAGTGTGTGTGTGTGTCTGCTAGCTTTGGTATGCAGTTTCAGCCTAGCAATTCATGATCCCTGGTAGTACTGGGGGTAGGAATGAGAGCCCGCAAAAATTGACTTAGATTCTGACTCTCCCCACACCTTTAACCCCTTTGGCAGCAGGATTCTTTCCAGATTTTAGGGTCTAAAAGCGGTACAATTTTTGTGCATCCTTTCAAACCCTAAAACCTGGAAAAAAAATCATGCTGCTAGGGAGATCTGCAGCAGCCCAGCACTCACCTCCCTGGGATCCAGCGCTGCAGTTTTCCCTCTGTCCTCCGGGTGGCGCTGTAACCCTATAGTGAGATTGCCAGCTGTCATGAGGACAGATGGCAATCTCACCAGGGAAAAGCAGAGCTTCAGAGGAGAGGAAGAAGAAGGGTGGCCGACGTTGGGATCATGGATGCTCTCATGAGTAATAACGAGTGCTTAAGCACTCAAATTCGTGATTTAAATGACCTTTAATTAGCTCAGGGGATACCGCTCCTGGCATGTTTTTTCCACCTCGAGCTGAACTCGTGATTACCGCCAAGGAGGTTAATTTACTGCCATGTCCTTTTATGGGTCAATTCAAACCAACCTACATGAAAACGGATAACTTACAGTTAAAACCTCAGCTAAGGAGAAATCCAAACACAGGACACAACCGTGCCTGGTATCCACTCCCGTCCGCCTTCAATGTAGCAGTCTACAAGCTGGAAGGAATTCACTATTTAAATCTTTTAAATCTGTTTACTGGTATAATTTTTCTTCTAGAATGCTTCAAACACTAGAGTATTGTTACTGATTGGAATCAAACCAATCCTGAATACTGAAGCTGGCTTTCTTAACCACCCTGGCGGTATTGACGAGCTCAGCTCGTCCAGGAAAAACTTGCTGAAAGCGGTATTGACGAGCTGAGCTCGTCAATACCGCCAGGGAGATTTCTTGTTTCTCTTCCCCGCCGGCTGCACTTTTCCCTCATCAGAGGGATTCCCCAGGATGGCTGGATGCCTGTCAGCACGCTGTGGGTAGCGATCTGTGCTACCCACAGCATACAGAACTAGCATCCAGCCACCCTGGGAATCCCTGTGCAGCCGGCGGGGCAGAGAATGTGTGGGGCTGTGCAGGGATTCCCATTCTTTGCCGGCGGGTGGCTGGTGCGGGGATCCTCTCTGTGCGGGGGGCCGGGTGGGGATCCCCGTACTGTGCATGCGGGTGACCCTTTTGTGTGTGCGGGGGGGCGGGTATCCCCTTCTATGGGGCTGGTCTTGGCCGGTCGGGGACACCCCCTTCTGTGGTGGGGGGAAGGTGGGTGTCCCCATGTATGTGGGCTGCCTCTCCCTCCTCTTCCCCCATCCCTCCCTCTCTGTCCCCCGTGTCCCCCCCCCCCCCCCCCCCCGAGTCTCCCCCCTGTCAGAAGCCCTGCTTTACTCACCTGAGGGCTTTCTCCTGCGCCGGCCGCGATGGACACCCTCCTCCTCCATCGCCGAAGTCCCGGTCTGTGTAATTACAGTACGCAGCTTGGTGACGTCACCAAGCTGCGTACTGTAATTACAGAGAACACGAGACTTCGCGATGGAGGAGGAAGTGTGCCGCTTCCGCCGCAGGAGAAAGCCCTCAGGTGAGTAGATCAGGGCTTCTTACAGGGGGGAGACACGGGATGGGGGGGGGGGGACACGGGGGACAGAGAGGGAGGGATGGGGGAAGAGGAGGGAGAGGCAGCCCACATACATGGGGACACCCACCTTCCCCCCACCACAGAAGGGGGTGTCCCCGACCGGCCAAGACCAGCCCCATAGAAGGGGATACCCGCCCCCCCCCCGCACACACAAAAGGGTCACCCGCATGCACAGTACGGGGATCCCCCCGGCCCCCCGCACAGAGAGGATCCCCGCACCAGCCACCCGCCGGCAAAGGGGAATCCCTGCACAGCCCGCATAGATGGGGACACCCACCTCCCCCCCACCACAGAAGGGGGTGTCCCCGACCAACCACGACTAGCCCCCATTGAAGGATGATACCTGCCGCCCCCCCCCCAATGCACACACAGAAGGGCCACCCACACGCACAGTATGGGGATTCCCCCCCCCCCCCCACAGAGGGGATCCCCGCCGGCCACTACCAGCCAGCACAGAAGGGGAGCCCCCCCCCACAGAAGGGACACCCGGCCACAGTTAGGGGGCATCGGGGGCAATGGGGTTGGGGGGGGCAGAGGCACCCGCAAACCTAGCTCCCTATACATATGACTCCCTAGACCTGGCTGCACATCTGTCTCCTATACACCTGGCTGCACATCTGTCTCCTATACACCAGCAAACATCTTGCTCCCTATATACCTGGCAAAACATCTGGCTAACTACACCTGGCTGCACATCTGGCTAACTACACCTGGCTGCACATCTGGCTAACTATACCTGGCTGCACATCTGGCTAACTACACCTGGCTGCACATCTGGCTAACTATACCTGGCTGCACATCTGGCTAATACATCTGGCTATACATCTGGGTCTTATACTCACCATTGGCATGCTGATCCCTCGCCGCGTACCTCTGATAGCTTCTCCAGTGCCTTCTTCCATGTCCCTTGGCGGATTTTGCTTCTCCCTTGGCGATCACATGTCCCCCGTCGATCGGCGTTGATGGCACCAATGTCACACAGCATCATCAAAATCTCGCAGCAAACACTTTTTTTTTTTATTGAATTCAATACAATAACCTGTATTGAATTCAATATAAAAAAAAAAAAATGATTGCAAAAAAAAAAATTGGTTGAAAATTATTGGAAATTAATTGAACCACTTTTTGCACGGAAATCCTGGGGAAATAGAACGCCAGGGTGGCTACAGAGAACCCGAGCTGGGTTTGAACAATATGATCTGCATAGTGAGGCTGGATCTGCCTATACAGCCCAGCCTCTGTTGGTATTCCAAACCCCCCCTAAGGTCCCCCTGCACTCTGCAATCCCTGATAAATCACAGCAGTGCTGTCGACACACAGCGTGTCGCAGCGGCTGTGCTTTTCTCTATAGTGTCAGTCTGCTGCTCCCCCCACCTCTTGCAGAACTCCGGTCCCCGCCTGCCTCCCTTCCCTCCTCGCTGATTAGAGGGAAGGGAGGGGGGCAGGGACCGGAGCTCTGCAGGAGGCGGGGGAGCAGCCGAGACTGACACTACAAATGTAAACACAGCCGCACAGCGCGGCTGTGATCTATGTCTGATTTCAGAGTGCAGGGGGACATTAGGGGGGTTTGGAATACCAACAGAGGCTGGGCTGTATAGGCAGATCCAGCCTCTGTATTCAGATCACATTCTTCAAACACACCTCGGGTTCTCTTTAAGAGGTCTCTTAAAAAAAAAAAAAAAAAAAATCAGTGAGAATAGCCATTACTGCAAATATTTCCTACAAAATATAAGTTCTTAGAAAACAGCCATCCTAGGAAATCAAGAAGCATCTGAATTTTCTTGACATCAATGGCTATCGAGATTTAATGAAGCCTTAAACTGACTAATATACTCAATGCATGCACTGCTCCCTGAGGACAAATAATTAAGCTCAAATTGAATTTTAATTTTATATCATTAGCCTCTGATTCTCTGAGGCAGTCACCACATCATCTCTGGAATATCATTTTCCATCACAGGCAAAACATTGTTTAGGTTTTGAAATAGATATGCAACACTTGATCGGATTGTACTGTACATTTCCACGGGTTACCATGGAAACATTCTCATTAGGGTGGGTCAACAAGGATGGCAAAAAAAAAAAAACATTTAAAAACACTTTATGGGTGGTCTGTGTCCATCAACCTTGGGTCTGCTACAAGAGAACCAGAGTTTAAAGTGTACCAGAGATGGTACACTACTGCTAATTTATACTTACCTGGGACTTCCTCCAGCCCCATAAGCACCGCAGCTTCTCTCCCTGTCCCCTCCGTTCTGGTGCTACAACTCCCGGCAATCCGGTCAGTCGCTGCCAGTCGAGGGCTTCTGTGCATGTATGGCTTAGCCGCGCGCTCCCTTGCTGGTCTCCCATCTTCTAGAGCTTTCTGCACCTTTGCAGTACTACTGCGCAGGTGCAGAACGCTCCAGGGGTCAGGAGCACAACGAGGGGTGTGCACGTAGCTGAGCCAAGCACGCACAGAAGGTTGCAGCTGCCCAGATTACTGAGAGTCAGCGCTGCTTAACAGAGGGGATGAGGAGGATGGCGAGGATGGCCACGGTGCTTATGGGACTGGAGGAAACTACAGGTAAGTATAAATTAGCACTAGTGGTTCTCTGTAAGGCTCAGTTTCCACTTGTAACTGCACAATTCCAGGGATGTATTTTCATTTCCGGCTTCCTGGGCCTCATGCATGTTCATACTTGAAAAACACTTGCACTTTCCGCAGCTGCCAATGCAATTCATTACGTGAACATGTTTGATGTCTAGAAAAAAAAGCCTGCTGTCAGTTCTTTTTGCTCCCTGTTGTCACATAATCAGATCTAATGAGTTTTCCATGTGTGGAAAAACACTGACAGCTAGCTAACTCCAAAGGATTCTACACGGTAACTTAACTATTCCAAGCACTGCACTCTTCTTGTAAACAAGCTCAGACTACTTATTGAGATTTGTTGGAGCTACTCAGTCCCACCACTGGAAAGACAATGGCCTTCACATTTAAAATCCTCCCTAGTTCCTCCTTCAGCCTGCAGTACATAAGCCTCTCATGCCCTCTATTTCATGAAGTTGCGTTCACTTCTAGTGTTTGTCACCTACCACAACACCCAATTGACTATAAAATATCAGTTTGTCCCTCTACATCTGGAAGTCCTACAGGATTTTAGTCCTGCTATGCTCCATTACTTTCTGTGGAATGTCCCATCTGGATAGGAAGATAACAACCTATATGCTGCACAAATGTTTCTGAACCCAAGGCCAGCTACTTGGATTTGCTGTTGAGTGTATGCTTTCCTGCCTGCATCATACAACCTGTCATGTGTTGGACTGTTTCTGATGCCTCTCCATGTAGGTTGCAGCTCCGGTCCTCTCTAGTGAGGTAGATTCCTGACTCTATGGATCTGGTGTTAAAGCTACATACTCACCGCAGCGATGCTGTATTCCCTCATCTTTCAGCGGTGGGTATGTGCGTCATCATGCAACGTTACACAGCGTGAGTGAACAAGGCTTCTAACGATCGCAGTACTTTCCATGGAGTTGTCAGGGATCTTAAAAATACAATCTGACATAACGGTCATTAATTGGCGTATGTCGCTAAATGTCCTTAGCATGATCGCATGCCTTTACCCACATTGTGAGATGCATAGAAGATTGCTCAGCGCTCCAAAAATCATCGACTTTTGCATGGTGGGTACAGGCCTTTAGGGCTTATTTCTGTGCTCGTGTCCAATCAGTGTTTTGATTTGTCTTTGCGTGCAGCTTTTTAACCACTGTTGGTCATTTATTGTCTCAGACAAGTTTTTGCAGGTAGAATCTGCATTAAAAAAAAAAGTTATGGCATAACCAATAGATGATGATATATATATATATATATATATATATATATATATATATATATATATATATATATATATATATATGTGGTTAGTTGTTAAAGATTTGCATCCTTATTATGAAGCTGCATTGCTGCTTGGATGTGACCATTAGTAAGGTATACTAGTATACTACATCATGTTTTCATGCAGTCTGCTGCGTATTTTCAAATGGGGTGATGAGAAGACTGGAATTTTTGTAATTTTTTTTTTTTGTCAAACTAATGAACATTCTGAAAATACAAAAATTGTTTTAACAGAAACTGAAGTGAAAATAAATTAATTAGATAATCATATCCATGGCACTAATCCCAGATAGAACATTCCCTGAGTCTCATACTTTTATTTTGGTTCAAAGGGGTAAAAATTCAGGATTAAAGATTTCAATGTTTTCTTGGCATGACTGCTGTTCTTAAGAGTTTATTCAGCTCTCATTTGTCTCATTCTACAGCTCACTTTCGGTATACTTTATCTGTGTCCTCAGGTCATTATTGTCTCTGACATTAAACTCAAATTAAACTCAAGTAGGCACTTGGCAAGATGCATTTAATGGGAACTATACCTCGAATTAACTATACCGGAAAAATGTATTCCAAATATGTCCTGAAGTTTTGAAGCCAGGCTGGCGATCGGACGTTTTTTTTTTTAATTAAAAAAAAAAAACTATTTCATGCAGCCAACTGAAAGTTGGCTGCATGAAATCCCACTAGAGGGCGTTCCTAGTCCGCACTTTGATCAGAAGTAACAAGAAGGGCCGCGATAAGCAGCCCTTCTTGTTTTGCGGTGTGACGTCATGGACGTCCTGACGTCAGCCGCCTCCGATCCAGCCCTTAGCGCTGGCCGGAACTGTTTGGTCCGGCTGCGCTGGGCTTGGGCGGCTGGGGGGACCCTCTTTCGCCGCTGCACGCTACACGCGCTGCGGCGGCGATCAGGTAGCACACTCGGCTGGCAAAGTGCCGGCTGCGTGTGCTCCTTTTTATTTCGTTTAAATCGGCCCAGCAGGGCCTGAGCGGTAGCCTCCGGCGTCTATGGACGAGCTCAGCTCGTCCAGAACGCTCAGCAGGTTAAATTAGCTAGATATACATATTGTACTTCGTTTTGTTTATGTATCATTTACCATTGCAGTGTTCTCCCCAGAGCTATTTACCAGGGCGGGCCGCCCGGCTGATGTCTTCTGAGCGCCCAGCTGATCTTCCCCGAGAGCCCGGGTAAAATTATCCATTCTGTGCGGCTCATCAGTGATCAGCGGTGGCTGTATCATTGCAGCCAGCCGCTGTCACTCAGAGACACTATCTCTGCCCACCTCCTCAGCTCCCGGCAGTTGTGTGGAGGGGCGGGGAATGCAGGAGACGTCACGCAGCTCATATGAGCTCTGAGTGAAGAGAGGAAGCACGGCTCTCGGAAGGTCCTGCAGACGCTGTCCTCCTCCTATCCCTGTACGAGCAGCTCACATGAGCTAGGAAGCGTGGCTCTGGAATGTCCAGCCAGACGCTGTCCTCCTCCTCCTCTCCCTGTACTCAGATAACGCGCAGCTCTGATGTTTGTGGCATGTCCAGCCAGACGCTTTCCTCCTCTCCCTGTGCTTGTCCCAGCAGCAGCGTGTATGTGTGTAATCTCTGTGTAATCTCGCTGGCTACTATACCCCCCCCCCCCCAAGAACTTTAGGATGCTTGACCCTTTGACCCCACAATTCTCCAGTCCTGCCACTGCCTTCCCCAGCCCTGATTGATGCCAGAAGTGAGTGTCACTGGTGTGAGGGAGCTGCAGTTTGGAGGGGGGGGGGTTGGGCCAGAGTACAGATAGCCAAAGACCCACCCAGGGCAATGGCAGACAGAGGCACACAATGATTACCTGGGGCTTCTTCCAGCCCCTTTAGTTGTTCTCCCTTGCAGTCATTTTGCACGCTGTGTTCCTCTCTGAACGCTGCATGCACAGCCACATGTCACTCGCCTCCTCCACCACATTCCCGTTACCGGTAGCGTTTTGCACTTGCGCAGTAACTAAAAATTGCTACTCCTGGTCACAGGAGCATGATCGAGGAGATGCGAGGCTAAGGAACAGAGCAGTGCGGAATGGCGATCATGGAGCAGGACGACTTTAGGGGGCTAGAAGAAGCCCCAGGTAAGTAACTAGTCTAATTTTTTTCAGTTTAGTATCCCTTTAAGATATTCCAGTACAAAAGACAGAGCCTAGCCTGTCAATTTATGGGGGGGGGGGGGGGGGGGGCGCGATTCCCCGCCTAGTGGTGCCCGACCTAACCTTCCACCACCCGGCTACTTTTTCATACCACCCGGCTGGGAAACATTTCTGGGGAGAACACTGCATTGTCTCAGGGTCAGTTCACACAATCTGTTCTGCCCTACATTGTGATTGACCTGTCCCTTTTGAGCTCTGCTGTCTGGCTCAAGACTGCAATGATTTTATATCGCCCAGTTCACACTGATCCATTGATGAATGGCATGCCCGCACTCTGGACAGGCAATGGACACTGCAAAATACCCTGTAAGATTGGATATTAAAATTCAATGGCGCACTTACACTTAGTATAAGCTGTCCGTCAAACTAAAACTGACTTAACCACTTAAGGACTGCAGTCATAAAACCCCTTAAGGACCAGAGCCTTTTTTTCCATTCGGACCACTGCAGCTTTCACGGTTTATTGCTCAGTCATACAACCTACCACCTAAATGAATTTTACCTCCTTTTCTTGTCACTAATATAGCTTTCTTTTGGTGCTATTTGATTGCTGCTGCGAGTTTTACTTTTTATTATATTCATCAAAAAAACATGAATTTTGTCAAACAAATGACTTTTTTAACTTTCTGTGCTGACATTTTTCAAATAAAGTAAAATTTCCTATACATTTGAGCGCGAAAGTTATTCTGCTACATGTCTTTGATAAAAAAAAAACCATTCAGTGTATATTTATTGGATTGGGTAAAAGTTATAGCGTTTACAAACTATGGTGCAAAAAGTGAATTTTCCCATTTTCAAGCATCTCTGACTTTTCTGCGCACCTGTCAGGTTTCATGAGGGGCTAAAATTCCAGGATAGTACAAATACCCCCCAAATGACCCCATTTTGGAAAGAAGACATCCCAAAGTATTCAGTGAGAGGCATGGTGAGTTCATTGAAGATTTTATTTTTTGTCACAAGTTAGTGGAAAATGACACTTTGTGACAGAAAAAAAAAAAGTTTCCATTTCTTCTAACTTGCGACAAAAAAAAATGAAATCTGCCACGGACTCACTATGCTCCTCTCTGAATACCTTGAAGTGTCTACTTTCCAAAATGGGATCATTTGTGGGGTGTGTTCACTGTCCTGGCATTTTGGGGGGTGCCTAATTGTAAGCACCCCTGTAAAGCCTAAAGATGCTCATTAGACTTTGGGCCCCTTAGCGCAGTTAGGCTGCAAAAAAGTGCCACACATGTGGTATTGCCGTACTCAGGAGAAGTAGTATAATGTGTTTTGGGGTGTATTTTTACACATACCCATGCTGGGTGGGAGAAATATCTCCGTAAATGACAATTGTTTTATTTTTTTTACACACAATTGTCAATTTATAGAGATATTTCTCCCACTCAGCATGGGTATGTGGAAAAATACACCCCAAAACACATTATACTACTTCTCCTGAGTACGGCGATACCACATGTGTGGCACTTTTTTGCACCCTAACTGCGCTAAGGGGCCCAAAGTCCAATGAGTACCTTTAGGATTTCACAGGTCATTTTGAGAACTTTCGTTTCAAGACTGCTCCTCACGGTTT
Organism: Hyperolius riggenbachi; assembly: GCF_040937935.1. Taxonomy (NCBI): domain Eukaryota; kingdom Metazoa; phylum Chordata; class Amphibia; order Anura; family Hyperoliidae; genus Hyperolius; species Hyperolius riggenbachi. The sequence goes on from NC_090654.1 coordinate 211,157,793, forward strand.
AGGGCCCCTAAAATGCCAGGACAGTATAGGAATCCCACAAATTACCCCATTTTAGAAAGAAGACACCCCAAGGTATTCCATTAGGAGTATGGTGAGTTCATAGAAGATTTTTTTTTTTGTCACAAGTTAGCGGAAATTGATTTTAATTGTTTTTTTTCACAAAGTGTCATTTTCCGCTAACTTGTGACAAAAATAAAATCTTCTATGAACTCACCATACTCCTAACGGAATACCTTGGGGTGTCTTCTGTCTAAAATGGGGTCATTTGTGGGGTTCCTATACTGCCCTGGCATTTTAGGGGCCCTAAACCGTGAGGAGTAGTCTTGAAACCAAATGTCGCAAAATGACCTGTGAAATCCTAAAGGTACTCATTGGACTTTGGGCCCCTTAGCGCACTTAGGGTGCAAAAAAGTGCCACACATGTGGTACCGCCGTACTCAGGAGAAGTAGTATAATGTGTTTTGGGGTGTATTTTTACACATACAGATGCTAGGTGGGAAAAATATCTCTGTAAATGACAATTATTTGATTTTTTTTTTACACACAATTGTCCATTTACAGAGAGATTTCTCCCACCCAGCATGGGTATGTATAAAAATACACCCCAAAACACATTATACTACTTCTTCTGAGTACGGCGATACCACATGTGTGACACTTTTTTGCAACCTAGGTGCGCTAAGGGGCCTAACGTCCTATTCACAGGTCATTTTGAGGCATTTGGATTCTAGACTACTCCTCACGGTTTAGGGCCCCTAAAATGCCAGGGCAGTATAGGAACCCCACAAGTGACCCCATTTTAGAAAGAAGACACCCCAAGGTATTCCGTTAGGGGTATGGTGAGTTCATAGAAGATTTTATTTTTTGTCACAAGTTAGTGAAAAATGACACTTTGTGAAAAAAAACAATAAAAATCCAATTTCCGCTAACTTTTGACAAAAAAATAAAATCTTCTATGAACTCCTCATACACCTAACAGAATACCTTGGGGTGTCTTCTTTCTAGAATGGGGTCATTTGTGGGGTTCCAATACTGCCCTGGCATTTTAGGGGCCCTAAACCGTGAGGAGTAGTCTTGAACCCAAATGTCTCAAAATGACCTGTGAAATCCTAAAGGTACTCATTGGACTTTGGGCCCCTTAGCACAGTTAGGCTGCAAAAAAGTGTCACACATGTGGTATCGCCGTACTCAGAAGAAGTAGTATAATGTGTTTTGTGGTGTATTTTTACATATAACCATGCTGGGTGGGAGAAATATCTCTGTAAATGACACATTTTTGATTTTTTTTTACACACAATTGTCCATTTACAGAGAGATTTCTCCCACCCAGCATGGGTATGTGTAAAAATACACCACAAAACACATTATACTACTTCTCCTGAGTATGGCGATACCACATGTGTGACACTTTTTTGCAGCCTAGGTGCGCTAAGGGGCCCAACGTCCTATTCACAGGTCATTTTGAGGCATTTGATTTCTAGACTACTCCCCACGGTTTAGGGCCCCTAAAATGCCAGGGCAGTATAGGAACCCCACAAGTGACCCCATTTTAGAAAGAAGACACCCCAAGGTATTCCGTTAGGGGTATGGTGAGTTCATAGAAGATTTTATTTTTTGTCACAAGTTAGTGAAAAATGACACTTTGTGAAAAAAACAATAAAAATCCAATTTCCGCTAACTTTTGACAAAAAATAAAATCTTCTATGAACTCATCATACACCTAACAGAATACCTTGGGGTGTCTTCTTTCTAAAATGGGGTCACTTGTGGGGTTCCTATACTGCCCTGGCATTTTACGGGCCCAAAACTGAGTAGTCTGGAAACCAAATTTCTCAAAATGACTGTTCAGGGGTATAAGCATCTGCAAATTTTGATGACAGGTGGTCTATGAGGGGGCAAATTTTGTGGAAACGGTCATAAGCAGGGTGGCCTCTTAGATGACAGGATGTATTGGGCCTGATCTGATGGATAGGAGTGCTAGGGGGGTGACAGGAGGTGATTGATGGGTGTCTCAGGGGGCGGTTAGAGGGGAAAATAGATGCAATCAATGCACTGGGGAGGTGATCGGAAGGGGGTCTGAGGGGGATCTGAGGGTTTGGCCGAGTGATCAGGAGCCCACACGGGGCAAATTAGGGCCTGATCTGATGGATAGGTGTGCTAGGGGGTGACAGGAGGTGATTTATGGGTGTCTCAAGGTGTGATTAGAGGGGGGAAATAGATGCAAGCAATGCACTAGCGAGGTGATCAGGGCTGGGGTCTGAGGGCGTTCTGAGGTGTGGGCGGGTGATTGGGTGCCCGCAAGGGGCAGATTAGGGTCTAATCTGATGGGTAACAGTGACAGGTGGTGATAGGGGGTGACTGATGGGTAATTAGTGGGTGTTTAGAGGAGAGAAGAGATGTAAACACTGCACTTGGGAGGTGATCTGATGTCGGATCTGCGGGCGATCTATTGGTGTGGGTGGGTGATCAGATTGCCCGCAAGGGGCAGGTTAGGGGCTGATTGATGGGTGGCAGTGACAGGGGGTGATTGATGGGTGGCAGTGACAGGGGGTGATTGACAGGTGATCAGTGGGTTATTACAGGGAAGAACGGATGTAAATAATGCACTGGCGAATCGATAAGGGGGGGTTTGAGGGCAATCTGAGCGTGTGGGCGGGTGATTGGGTGCCCGCAAGGGTCTAATCTGATGGGTAAAAGTGACAGGTGGTGATAGGGGGTGATTGATGGGTAATTAGTGGGTGTTTAGAGGAGAGAATAGATGTAAACAATGGATTTGGGAGGTGATCTGATGTCGGATCTGCGGGCGATCTATTGGTGTGGGTGGGTGATCAGATTGCCCGCAAGGGGCAGGTTAGGGGCTGATTGATGGGTGGCAGTGACAGGGGGTGATTGACAGGTGATTGACAGGTGATCAGGGGGGATAGATGCATACAGTACACAGGGGGGGGGGAGGGTCTGGGGGGGTCTGGGGAGAATCTGAGGGGTGGGGGGGTGATCAGGAGGGAGCAGGGGGCAGTTTAGGGACTAAAAAAAAAAAATAGCGTTGACAGATAGTGACAGGGAGTGATTGATGGGTGATTAGGGGGGTGATTGTGTGCAAACGGTGGTCTGGGGGGGGGTCTGAGGGGTGCTGTGGGCGATCAGGGGGCAGGGGGGGGCAGATCAGTGTGTTTGGGTGCAGACTAGGGTGGCTGCAGCCTGCCCTGGTGGTCCCTCGGACACTGGGACCACCAGGGCAGGAGGCAGCCTGTATAATACACTTTGTAAACATTACAAAGCGTATTATACGCTTCCTATCCGGCGATCGTCGGGTTAACAACCCGCCGGCGCTTCCGATTGGCCGGCGGGTTGACGTCGCGGGTGGGCGGAGCCTATTGCCGGCGGATGCGCGCGCATCTCAGCGCGCGATCACCGGCCAAAGAGTGCCCCAGGACCTGACGCCAATCTGCGTTACGTGGTCCTGGGGCTGCCACTTGGCCGCCGCCAATATGAAGTAGGCGGTCGGCAAGTGGTTAAAGTGAACCTCCGGACTAAAAATCTACTCAGCAGAACTGAAAAGGTTTGGTGTTTCTTTAACAGTTTCACAGCATCAGAACTTTGTTTTTCTTACCAAAGCATCATTGTTAGCTGCATTTTTATCTAAGCTCCACCCATCAAAGAAAAAAAGCCCGGGCTTTTTTTCCCTGATGCTGTGCAGAGCATGATGGGATTTCCTATGTTGTTATTCACGTTGCCTAGCAACTGGGAGAGGTGCTCAGGACACAGGACAGTTGGAACTGAGTCTCATGCTCCCTGTCACCTCCTTTCAACCAAAAAGATGGCTGCCATCATGAAATCAAACATTTGCCTTTTCTTTTAAAACAGGATGGGTAAGAGATTATATTACCTATCTATTTTAATTAACATAACTAATCTACTTAAAGAGAACCCGAGGTGTGTTTAAAGAATGTTATCTGCATACAGAGGCTGGATCTGCCTATACAGCCCAGCCTCTGTTGCTATCCCAAACCCCACTAAGGTCCCCCTGCACTCTGCAATCCCTCATAAATCACAGCCGTGTTGTGAGGCTGTGTTTACATCTGTAGTGTCAGTCTCAGCTGCTCCCCCGCCTCCTGCATAGCTCCGGTCTCTGCCCCCGTCCCTTCCCTCCAATCAGCAGGGAGGGAAGGGATGCAGGCGGGGACTGGAGTTCTGCAGGAGGCGGGGAGAGCAGCAGACTGACACTATAGAGATAAACACAGCCAGCTCTGACAAGCTGTTTGTCAGCAGCGTGGCTGTGATTTATGAGGGATTGCAGAGTGCAGGGGGACCTTAGGGGGGTTTGGGATAGCAACAGAGGCTGGGCTGTATAGGCAGATCCAGCCTCTGTATGCAGATAATATTCTTCAAACCCACCTCGGGTTCTCTTTAATGACAGTATGTTTGTTTAGGCTGAAGTTACTTTTTAAAGTCATTGATTTTAATAAGGTCTCTGACCAGCAGAAGTACCTCTTGAACTTACCACAAGATTCCCCTGGAGTACATATACCTATATTGAGGATCTGTATCTCAGGATACAATGGGCCTGATCCAATACACGCTTTTCACCTACTTTCTCTCCTCGAAGAGAAATTTTTGTCTTCTTTTAACCCATTAGCAGCTGCTGTGCATTCTAAACCTCTACCAAATAAGAGGATGGCAGGGAGCAGTTATAGTTACCTGTTCCAAATGACTTCTCCTCCTCCGCCGGTGGCTCTGAACTTCCAACAGTGTCAGCGTTACAGCACCACCCACTGGCTGGTGGAAGAGGGGTGACTGAAGAGACTGTCAGGATTACATTGCCACAGCAGTAGAGGAAGAAGAAGCCGATCCAGCCGTTCGGAAAGGTAACTACAAAGCTCCCTGCCTAGCCTGCCAGGCTGGGGAAAGCAAACTTCCCCAGCAGCAGGAAAAAAAATCAGCCCTGCAGCCAAATCAAGTTTTACTTTATTTGGCTGCTAAGGGGTCAGAAGATTTGCACTCTGCAATTGATAAAGTACCAAAAAGTAAGTGAAAGAAAGTACTGTCAAAATGAATTATTCTGAATACTTTCTTGCTTGCTGGTGGCTTCAAAGGCATTTTATTTTTAATGTGAAAATATCACCTAGAAAAAAACGTAAAGTGAACCAGAGACGAAGCACCCTCATGTATTTAACCATATATATCAGTGGGAACATTAGAGAAAACACCTACCCTACTCTCCGTTTCATTCTTCCCTGCCTAGCCTGCTTGTTTTCAGCCCTGATAAAATTCCCGACTGAGGTTTCAGTCTGGCTTAGCTCAGGAATTATTATAGCTGAGTATCTTCTCTAATGTCTTTTCAAGCCCAAGCCTGCACCCTTCTAGCTTTTAAAGAGACTCTGAAGCGAGAATAACACTCGCTTCAGAGCTTATATTCAGCAGGGGCATGTGTGCCCCTGCTAAAACGCCGCTATCCCTGCGGCTGAACGGGGGTCTCTTACCCCCAAAATCCCCCCTTGCAAAATCTACGACCAACTTTGTAGTAGATTTTTCTGCTGCTGGAGGCAGGGCTAATGGCCACAGCCCTGCCTCTCAGCGAGTCTATCAGCGCTGATCGCCGCCTCTCCCCCGCCCCTCTCAGTGAAGGAAGACTGAGAGGGGCGGGCGAGAGGCGGAGATACGCGCTGACAGATGCGTGTAAGGCAAGGCTGCGGCCATTAGCCCTGCCTCACCAGGAAGAGATCCCCGCAAAGAACGGAGGGGATTTGGGAGGTAAGGGACCCCCGTTCAGCCGCGGGATAGCGGTGGTTTAGCAGGGGCACACATGCCCCTGCTAAATATAAGAGCTGAAGCGAGTTTTATTCTCGCTTCAGACTCTCTTTAAAACAATGAAGAGCCTTATGCCATACATATTTTAATGCAAAGGATATGCTTTAATGTGATTTTTTTCTTTTATGCTCTTAATATAAGATTTAGCTTAAAAAAAAAAACCCACAGATGTACCATATATGGCCACTTATAATGCTATCAGTTCTAGCAATTAGACATTGAGCGGTAAAGAGAAGGAACATATCCAATTATGTCAATTTTTCACTTCATTGTGCTGTCAGGTCCCAATAATTCTCCCATCTAAATGAAGAAGCCTTCTATTCAGACCTAATACAGTAAGACAGAGCAGATCATTTTAAAGCAGCAAGAAAAGGAAAACGAATACAGGTATTTTAAGGTTCTGAAGTATAAAGAGAAGTTTTGCTGCCAAGGGAAAAAAGACTGCAACCACTCGGGTTATAAAGCGATCCACAATCTCATATGATAGATCATCTTTATCTTAGTGTTTTCCGCTACTCTGCCATGTCAAGCTTTTTAGTATAGGTCATCTTCGCAGATGCTGCTATTTTCTCTCATGGCGTCAGTTTATCTCTTCCTGTATGTGATATTTATATCCAAAAAGTGAACTTTACTGCTAGCATTCTCAAATATTTGTTGGCTTACACTCCTCTACACTGTCTAATGGATTAAATCTAAACCAACATCTTTCTGCACTACTACCTTCTCAAAATGTCAGGAGCAACAGCAGGCAATGGTAGGTATGTATTCACCTACTGTCTTTCTCACTGTAGTGCCAAAGTCCAAGAGAACAGTTGCAAATCACCTAAGCTTAAAAATGAACAGGTTAGCAAGCAAATTCAATATTGAATAGAGGCGATGTGGTACAAAAAAAAAAAAAAACTAACAACCTTTCATGAGCCAAATGCACTTTTAAAATTGCAATACCATTTGCTTCCTGCCCTCTGTGGCATTAGCTGGTGGATGGGTCAATCAGTAGTGACCGTGTAAACCCTTAAGAAGGAAGAACAATCGCGAAATTGCCAAAAGAAATACACTAAATAATGTGTTAATAAGTAATTCACAAACCACTTTCTTACAATGCTGAGACTTTTTGTGGCCAAGTTTCTCCCAGTTCAGTGTGTAATAAGGCATTTAACCCTTACCATAACCTCCCCGTGTGATTATTAAAGGAATGTGCACCTTGGACTTGGAAAGGATAAATGACAGGTCAATGCCTTTTTACATACTAAACTAGAAGGAACCAGACAATCTTTTCAGGCCCAGATGCAGAAAAACAAGCCTACCACCATGTTTCACAGATGGGATGAGGTTCTATTGTTGGAACGTAGTGGTTTTTTTTCCCCTTTCTCAAAATGTAACGCTTCACATTTAATAAAAAAAAATATTTTTGCTTCCATTCACAAAACATTTGTCTCGTACCATTACGGTTTGTCCAGAACTGAAGATGGTCAGCAATATTTTTGGGGGAGAGCAGTGGTTTCTCTTTACTACCCTGTCATACAACCTTTTTTTTGTTCAGTGTTCTTTTGGTGGCGGACTCTAATATAAACACAGGCCTTTAGTTGCTTAGGGGTTACCCTGGGTTTGACAGTCCAAACTCTTTGGAGATCGACTCTTTTCCTGAGGTCCTCACAAACCACCTTTGTTCGAGTGGTAATACACAAATGTGTTATATCTGTAACCAGGCTTTGCTGGATGTACATTCTTTAAATCAAACAGCGTTTTTCACTCAGATCTGTTTGTCATTGCACCAGACTGCTTTTTGTGTGTGTAGAGGTGCTATGACAGATCATTCACTTGTGTTAAGTGATGCATTTTAAAAGGGCATAATGGCGCAAAAATTAAAAATTTACAATATGTACAAACAAACAAATAAGAAGTACGTTTTTCCCAGAGTAAAATGAGCCATAAATTACTTTTCTCCTATGTTGCTGTCATTTACAATAGGTAGTAGAAATCTGACAGAAGAGACAGGTTTTGGACTAGTCCATCTCTTCACGGGGGATTTCTCAGGGATTTATTTATTTTCAAAAGCACTTAGTGAATGGCAGTTACTCTGTCCAACTGCCAAAAAACTGTGTAGCGAGCAGGGAAGCTGGCCAGCATCATTGTTTAAATGTTTTTTAGGGAATATCTTTATAAATAATTAAAGGCAATGCTGAGAATCCCCTATGAAGAGATGGACTAGTCCAAAACCTGTCGCTTCTGTCAGATTTCTACTACCTACTGTAAGTGACAGCAACATAGGAGAAAAGTAATTAATGGCTCATTTTACTCTGGAAGAACCCTACTTCTTATTTGTCTATGTTTGCACATATTTTAAATTTTACAATTTTTCACCATAGTGCCCCTTTAAGGGTGCACTTAAAGTTTTTAAGGCTTGGAGCATGGTGGACAACATAGAGTTCCAAAGTCAAAATCTGTGGCTTGTGGAAGTGGGCCGCCTTGTGTTGAATTCACAAGCTACCTCCCACAGAATTGCTGGAAAAGAAAGTAGCTGCGTGTGTGCGCGTGTGTGCCAGAGGTCTTGAGGTAGTATAGCAATTTTTGTATTATTAGTAAGCTTGCAGTTATGCTTTCTACAATGAATGCCAGTACAGGATGAGACACACAAGTACCTTCCCTTTGCAGACTATTGTATAAAGACAAAAAAAAAAAAAAAAAAGTAGGGGGTAACTGGTTGAATGTTTTCTAAAACCTGACTGTGAACATATCTGACAGCTGGGAAGCACTTAGCATGGTTAAAGCTCTAGTGTAGAGGAAAAGTAAAGAGGATAATATAAAGATAACGTAAATACTGTCTTAAAGAAACAAATCTTAAACTTTACTGTGTGAAACACGTGAGAAAGCCGAGTAATTCCACATATGAGGAACATGCCAAACACCAGATAATAATGTGATAATAATCTGGGCATGGATTACTAAACCATTTTAAAAGTCTAAGGGCCCGTTTCCACTATCGCGAATTCGCATGTGTTTGCCGCATGCGAATTCGCATAGCCAATACAAGTGGATGGGACTGTTTCCACTTGTCAGGATTTCTGAGCATTTTCGTCCGCGTGAAAAATTTGCATGGCAGAGCCATCAGAATTCGCATTCCGCATACCGCAACGCGGGTGTATGCAAATTTTCATGCAAATTCGCATGGAATCAATGGAAAAGCACAGGCACTGCCATGGTTGAATTCGCATACAGCGTCATTCATGCGACTTTTTACCGTGGCGATTTGCACCGCACAAGTGGAAACGGGCCCTTAAGCTAACTTGCCAAAAACAACAACAACAAATAACAAAACATATCGCCAAAACAAAAAAAAGGCATTGAACAGATTATAACTCTGTATTTTAAGACTCCCTTGCTAAGCAAAGCTGGCAACATAACACATAACAGGTTTTGTGCAATGTACGGCTATTAGATGTGGTGATCTTGAATTTGTAAGCCTTGGTTTCTTGAGGACACACATAGCAAGGCTTTCACGCTCTCCAATGCAGGTCAGCCTTGTTCCTGTCACACAACTTCAGCTAAAATCAAAGACAGAAGTAAAAAATGCGAATGACAAGTGCCAGCCTGGGGCAACAGGCAGCCAAACTAACCCCATAAGACACAGTAAAAGAATCCCGGAGCAGAAGGATAATTCCACATCATCTATATTTAGGATAGAAAGAAGCTGATGGCAATGGAAAGAGACAGCAGATTCCATGCCATTTCCTAAAACAAGAATATCAATGAACCTTGCCTGCAAACAGAGAAGATAGCTATGACCAGAAAATAGGATTGTCCTGTCTATATACAATGGAAATAAATGTTGATGTTCAGATTTATGAACAGGCTAAGCAGCCTAGTTTACATTACAAAAAAAAAACATGTAATTTACTGTTAACCACATTGTCACTAGCTGCAGCACCAGGGCTGTTTTATAGTGCAGTAATCCTGATTGTTTTTTTGGTTGTTTTGTCTTTAAGTTTCCCAAAACTCACCCATGTAATGCATGTCTGCTTCTACAGTTTGGCATTGCCCATCTTCCTGACCAGTCTGGGCATACTTGTATACAGATAGAGACTTTGATTTGAAGAGTAAAATCTGTATGTATTGCCTGTCTGCTCAATGCAACCTCGAACAAGAAATAACAGGAAAAAAAATAGCAAACTTAAAAGAGCAAGACATAAAAGCCTGTAAAAATAAACAAGAACATTTTTTTTCAATGAAAATGTTTTCAATCTCTGCAGAAATGTATAAACTTAAAGTCAATAGACTTTCATGTTACGTTTCTTACCGCACCCTAGGTGCGTTCAGTCAAGACGGACGGAACAGCTCCTAGTGTGAAAAGAGCCCTGAGTAACTTTGGATTTGTCTTCCTGACTGTTCTTAATGCAGTACCAGGAATAAGGAAACACAGACTAGCAGCAGCAATTCAGTAAGTAGCATACAAACAGCAGCTCTAGCAGGCCTAAGAAAACCGCTAAGAGTAACAAAGCAATGCCGCAAAAGCTGTAAAGTAAATTTACACTTCAAGTGCACGAAAAATAAAATCCACATTCTGTAGTATATTCCATTAAAGTTAACCGTGAGCAGAGACAAGAGCATACATAACAGGGATTGACCAGTAATATGGCGATCTTTATAGCAGCCTGGCAATACTGCAAAATTGCACTAGCCAGTATGTAAGAAAAAAAAATATGGGAGGGTATTATTTGTGAAGAAATTGTATAAATTCCCTGACACATTGTTTCATTGATGGAGCACATACTGCCAAACCACAATCTACTGTTACTTTTATGTACCTATCAAGGGATTAACTGGTTCCTCAAAATAACAAAGAATATTTCTTCTAAAATCGACACATTTTCAGCTTTAACACCCCTCAAGCAAATGGCAAACAATCAGGTAAATGCCAGGTTCAACCCACGCACTGTCAAATGCACAACCAACAATTCACAACGTAGCTTAAAAATACAATATTTCAGACAGCAAAACAAACCTTTCCTGACCTCCAGACACTAAAGTAAGTCAAGAAAAGTTCATATAAGGAAATTACACAGCGCACATATATGGACAAACCACTGGAGATTTCAACAGATCTCCGCACCAACCTGCAGAGCTGAGGAGCACGTTGTAGTCTGTCCCACGCTGCAACACCTCTGTCTCGGTCTCTTTCTCTGTGGCTTCATAGCGGTCCCAGTTGGAAAGTATCTTTCTCCTGGAGAACCCAGAAGACTGCTCCTCATACGCTTCTTGGACTTCCCCAATGTCATCGCCATCCTTTAAAAAGAAGATCATCATTTTACATTTTTCCATTCTAGCCATTTCCAGAAAAGCTAAAAGACATTAAGAAAATCCACAGGTATGAATCCCAATCATTTTTAACCAGTACTGGAGACTTTTCTCAGGGTTTATGGTAGGAATGACCAGTGAGATGTTAATTTTCTGAGTTGGTGAAAATGTTGTTACAATTTGTATACAGCTTAGAAGCCTAACCATATCAGTAGCAACTGTATTGTATTTGCCCTATACCAAAACGGCTCAATTTGCTGCAAATTTTGCATCAACATTCAAAATTATGACATTGATGATCACGTCTCGTCTGTGGCTTTGAAGGAGAGATGGTTAGTTAGATGCTAACAATTTCAGTTTGATAAAATGTTATCTTAATTTCAACCAAATTTATGTAGTCGAGTACTGGACCAATCAAAATCAAAAACTTCTGCATTTCACTAGTCAAATTCCAAGCTGTATACATTTACACAAGACTAAAAATATGCATCAAGTCAAAAGCATTAGCATCTGATGGACCATCACTACTTTGAAGTCTTCTGCGATACTATTCTTGCTAAAAAAAAGTTTTATGAACAGTGTTCTCCCCAGATTCTTTTAGCTGGGTGCTTCACCCTGCTGATTTTGGTGAGCTGCCAGTCAAATTTGGTGTCCACCCAGCTGTCATCAGCTCACCGTTTCATTCTCCCGCAGCACCCCACCCAGCTACTTTTTCATTCCACCCGGCTGGAAAAATTTCTATGGCAGAACACTGATGAATACGGTGTAGTATTTTTTTTTCCAAATAAGTTTTTATTGAAAGATTAAGTAAGAACAGATATACAAAGTAACAACGGTGTAGTATTTTAACTTTGTTTTTGTTTTTTTTAACATTATGGCTTAGTACAAAAGACAGCAGCAAAAGTCAACTCTGGCCAAATTCTGGTGCAAATACAAACTTTAGAATAACTATCGAAAAATATTAAGTCTACTTATGCTGTAATCTCACCTTGTTCGCTAGTGCAAGACTAAAAAAATAAAGGTTACCCATATCTGCAATAGTCCACCACAGCAGTCAGCTTTAAATGTGACACACACTGCTTGATTAAGGCTGTATTCACAGTGGGAATTTGCGTTTTAATGCGACGTTAAAGTCGCAACATGTCTGTGTAAAGAGGTAACGCACTGCAAGCAGTGAGTTACCACAACGCTACATTTTTTACCACGACTTCCATGTCGCACTGTGAACGGCCCATAGCATTAGCATTGCATAGCATTAGCATAACGCGCGACCATAACGTCCCACTGTGAATGCGACTTAATGGTAGATTAGGTAAACAACTGATATCTACTTTTTATTAATCTGCTTGCCCATGCCTGCACCTTTCCCCATCCCTCTTAGTATTGCTTGTTCAAATGCACATTCCCGATAAAGTGATATTTTCATCAAATACAAAAAAAGGAATGCCTCAATTTTTTAATACATCTTCATTACATTTTATGTTTTTGTCACATATATATGGAAACAAAATCAGACCACTACAGTTTCCACCACATGTGTAGCTCATTATCTCTATTTCTAGTCTAAAGAGAGAAAAAAAAAAAACTGTCCCAAAACTGGGACAGATTATTGGCAGATTTCAAGAAACCTATCATAAAAGAATTAAAAATAGTACCATTGCCAACTTATTTTTAATACTACAAGTTCACATACATACATTTTCCCTGGGTCTCTGTAGGTAGCAATGTGCCTCTGGCTGAACCCAATTTTGCTTAGGCTATTACTATTGCATAGGTCTATGACCACCGCAGAGCTTTTATTTCAGGGACCTTTCTTATTGTGATTGTTCTCTACATGGATTACACCTCACTACTGACAGCCTGTGCAGTTGTCAGTCAATACTGGCTTTATAACGTAGATCCAGTGAACCATCCTACACCTAATTGGACCAAGTTACTGTAGTAGCTACTTCACTGCACATTACTGCAAGGGGGCATATGTACAACTGAGGGTGAAGGATAAGAAATTAGGCAGGAAGCTGCGCATAAATGAGGTTATTTAAAATATATGCATAAAACTAAAAATTCACTCCTATTAAGTGCAATACATCCTTGAACTGGGACAATGTAAGCCAGGCTTTCTTTAAGAACTGCCATTTTTATTTTGTGTGTGTGTAAAGTGGATCACTGCAAACTATTATTACCTTTTACTCTAAAAGTCATATGGTCTGGTGGTGCAGTGTTCTCCCCATGCTCTTTTAGCCGGGTGCTCCACCCGGCTAGTTTTGGTGAGCACCCGGCTGTCATCGGCTCACTTCCTCCTATGCTGTAAGCAGAGTTGCTCACAGAAGCACTGGCCCTGCATTCTCATCCCGCCCCACCCGGCTACTATTTCATGCCACCCGGCTGAAAAAAAATTTCTGGGGAGAACACTGTGGTGGTTGCAGCAGACATGGTTTTTAAATGCCGTTTTAAGTCATAAGAACTGTGAGTGCACTTTTCAGTGGTTTTAAATAAGTGTTTACACTAGATCAGCACTTTTAGAGTGTTTGTAGAGTTCCTGGAGTGGATAATTGAGAGAGCTGGTATTCCGTTGCAGCTATTATTGAAGCTGAGCAAGCAATTCTGTGATTCATCAGCCGTTTAAGCCGGTGAGCGCATGCCAGTAACATGAGAGTGCCGGTTGTGAGGTGTGAACATCTTATTTTTTTGCTTGCCGGAACACCTATTGGTAGCATGGGAAACTCAATGCCTAATGTGACAATATTAGAAGACAAAAAGGTGTAGGCAGCAACAACCAAATAAAGTGCGACGTGTTCTGACCGTGGAACTTCTGCCCAGAAGTCCAAGCAAGCAGCAAAGATAGGAGTCTTGACCCAGCAACGTCTTGCAGTAAATATCAGCTCTTTTATTAAGGCATCTTGCAGGACACAGCAAAGGTCAGCAACAATGCGGAGCCTCCTTTCTCAAGCTTGCCGGGTCAAGACTCCTTCTTTGCTAATGGGACAATATTGCACTAGGATTTTCTGATCGGTTTGCTTTCTGAGATCCTGACTGCTTGGGATCTAAAGCTGATGCTCCATAAACTGTGAAATATAAAAACACTGTTGAGCACCCTGTGACTACTAGTAACTGTGTTTGGGAGAGGGTAAGCCCCCAAAAAGGAGCAAACCAGTATTTCCATCTGCTCTAAAGAGTATTTGAGTTAAACATCCAAAATACACACTCCTAAAGGATTATTAGGAACATCTGTTCCAATTTCTCATTAATGCAATTATCTAATCAACCAATCCCATGGCAGTTGCTTCAATGCATTTAGGGGTGTGGTCCGGGTCAAGACAATCCCCTGAACTCCAAATTGAATGTCAGAATGGGAAAGAAAGGCGATTTAAGCAAGTTTGAGCGTGGCATGGTTGTTGGTGCCAGACGGGACGGTCTGAGTATTTCACAATCAGCTCAGTTACTGGGATTTTCACGCACAACCATTTCTAGGGTTTACAAATAATGGTGTGAAAAGGGAAAAAAACATCCAGTATGCGGCAGTCCTGTGGGCGAAAATGCCTTGTTGATGCTAGAGGTCAGAGGAGAATGGGCCGACAAATTCAAGCTGATAGAAGAGCAACGTCGACTGAAATAACCACTCGTTACAACCAAGGTATGCAGCAAAGCATTTGTGAAGCCACAACACGCACAACCTTGAGACGGATGAGCAACAACAGCAGAAGACCCACCGGGTACCACTCATCTCCACTACAAATAGGAAAAAGAGGCTACAATTTGCACAAACTCACCAAAATTGGACAGTTAAAGACTGGAAAAATGTTGCCAGGTCTGAGGAGTCTCGATAGAGTCAGAATTTGGCGTAAACAGAATGAGAACATGGATCCATCATGCCTTGTTACCACTGTGCAGGCTGGTGGTGGTGGTGAAATGGTGTGGGGGATGTTTTCCTGGAAAATATATATAATACCTGCGCCTTTACATATCAATTATGCAATTTGGAGTTAATAAAATGTAAATTTATTCAAAATACACCAGTAGTCTTAAAAGTTAATCTCAATAAATCCCACACATAAATTCATACCTATTCAATAAATGCACTAATCAATACTGGCCAGTATCAAAGAACTTGCTGTGCACTGCAGTGCTAAAATATGAAAAAATGACTAAAAATGCCTAGAAAATGACTGAAGTCTCTTCCCTTGCTGACATACAACTTCTTCTGAGAGTAATCAGTTTGGTATTATATAGTTCGCTGACATGCAACTTCTTCTAAAAATGATCAGTTGTTCCAATGGTAGGGTTAAGGTGAAAGATGAAAAAATGACTAAAAAATGCCTAGAAAATGACTAAAAAATGCCTAAAAAATGCCTAGAAAATGACTGAAGTCTCTTCCCTTGCTGACATACAGCTTCTTCTGAGAGTAATCAGTTTGGTATTATATAGTTCGCTGACATGCAACTTCTTCTAAAAATGATCAGTTGTTCCAATGGTAGGGTTAAGGCTTTTGATAGCCCACACACTCACGGTTCCGTTGCTTAGTTTGGATACTTTCTTTAGTGTTCGTCCACTCAAGTCTGTAGCAGTTTTTTAGACTGGGGAGGAGTGGATCAGGCTGCGTTCCCAGTGACTAACGATCGTTGTTACACAGGTCCCGGCCGGAGACCCGCTGCTTGAGGTTCGTGCAGCACACGGGGAGAGCTCCGATATGCGTGTTTGGAGTTGTGGGTGACGTCACCACTCTGCTTCCAATTGCCGACCGGTTTCAGTAGGCACGCCTACCTTCGTCAGGGCTTGCTCTATTGGATACTCCCCCGCTATTTAATAGCCACTGGGACATGCCTCCTCCTTCAACTCCTCACATAGGTACCGCCTTGTTTGCTAAAATGCAAACAATTCTATATCCAAGTTTAACCCTTTCGGCGCTAGACTGTCTAGTGTGAATATCCATTGTGATTCGGCTCGGGACATTTTTTTAATATAATCTCCTCCTCGCCAGTCCTTCTCTACTTTTTGAAGCGCATAAAACTTCAAGGTATTTAGTGTACCCAAAGGGCAATCTTTAAAATGTTTGCTTAGCGGATGTTTACTTTTACCACCTTTAATGTGGCTAACGTGTTCTCCAACTCTTTCCAATAATTTCCTCTTAGTCCTCCCCACATACTGTTTTTTGCATCCACATTCTATAACGTAAATTACACCAGATGTTTCACAGTTCAAATTTCCGCTTATCTTAAACTCCTCCCCAGTAACATTGGATGTAAAACCACTGATTGGTGCTGCTTTTCTCGTGTTCCTGCACGGAAAACAAAAGCCACATCTCTTAAATGTCCCATCCTTTTTCACCACTGTTGGTTGTATTTCAGTCACCGTTGGGGCAATCATATTCTTTAAATTAGAGGCCCTCTTAAAAATCAACTTTGGTCTCTCTGTCAGTATGCCATTTAAAGTTTTGTCCTGCTGCAATATATGCCAATGGGTTTCTATTACCTTCCTAATGTCCCTCGATTGATCACTGTACTGCAGTAAAATCCCCAATGGGGGTGTGGATTCAATTTTACTTTTTTCTTTCAATAAATCGTTTCTATTCAGAGTTCTTACATTTCTTATATCATCCTGCAGCCTTTGCTCATCATACTTCTTTTCAGCAAATCTTTGTTTCAATACATCAGCCTGTTCATCAAAAATGGATACATCAGTACAGTTCCTTCTTATTCTAGTGAACTGATTCCTCGGAACATTGCTCAACCATTTAAATAAATGGCAACTGTCTCTCAAAATATAACTATTTGTGTCAACCCTTTTAAAATAAGTCTTTGTTTTCACCTCATTACGTTCAATATAAATCTCTAGATCCAAATAGTTAACCCTCTCCTCACTATATTCACAAACAAAATTCAAATTGAAATCATTTTTCACATTCAACCATTCCACAAACACCTTCAGTTTCTCCTCCCCCCCCTTCCATACAAAAAGCGTGTCATCTATGAACCGCTTCCAAAGGACGAGGTCCGCACCGGGGCCCCCCGGCCCCCCCAAAATAGTCTCCTCCCAGTAGGCCATAAATAAGTTAGCGAACCCCGGCGCGAACCTCGTCCCCATCGCGGTCCCCACCCTCTGTAGGTAATATTTGGAATCATGCATAAAATAATTATGAGTTAGTATAAACAATATAGCTTCTTCTATGAATTCAATTTGTTCTTTTTGCATCGTTGTCATTTTTTCCAGGAAGTGTGACACTGCCATAGTTCCCAACTTATGATCAATAACTGTGTATAATGAACTTATATCGGCTACACACAGGATGTACCCTGGTTTCCATTCGATATCCCCCAAAATCCGTAAAATATGTCCGGTATCTTTGACATATGAGTCAGTCTTAATTACTACTTTCTGCAAGTATTCATCAATATATTCTGATAAATTTGAGGTCAGTGACCCAATCCCTGAGATGATAGGTCTCACGGGTGGGTCACTGACCCTCTTGTGTATTTTCGGCAAATGATAATATACCGGTAATCGCGGATGTTGTTGGATTAAATAATCAAATTCCTTTTCCATTAATATACCTTGTTCTTTACCTTTTCTTAATAGGGTTTCCATTTCCCCCTGGAATTTCTGACTGGGGTTATTGTTAAGAATCTCATATGTTTTTTTGTCCTGCAGTTGTCTATTCGCTTCTTTCATGTATTCAGTGGTGTCTTGAACAACCCCCCCCCCCCCCCCCCCCCCCCCTTATCTGCAGGTCTTACCACTATGGATGGATCCTCTCTCAAAGTTTTAATTGCCTTCTTTTCCTCGGCTGTCAAATTAGAGTTCTTTTTTAATTTAATTTTCCTCATATCTCTCAAAACCATATTTTCAAAAGTGATCATAGAGTCACTCATTTCATAAGTGGGGTTAAATTTCGATCTTTCTTTCAAATTGGTGTGCATATAAACGTCTCTATTTAAATTCATTATTGGTTCTTTCTTTAAAAAATATTTTTTTAGGCACAATTGTCGCATGTATTTCTTAATGCCGACAAAAGTGTCAAACTTGTTCAGTTTATTAGTTGGGGCAAAATTCAGTCCCTTCTTTAGCAGTGTTACTTCCGATTTGTTCAAACCTCGATTGCTGAGATTAAATATCCCATTTCTTATTTCTTTTGGTCCCATATTTACTTCATCCTTTTCATTTATTTTTTCTTTTTTACCACGGCCCCTCCCCCTACTGCCTCTAGCTTTGGCTCCTCTGTCCTTCCCCTGTGTAAAAAATGGTTCGTAATTCTATTACTTTGCACCCCACTCTGACTATGATGTGGCGTTTTCATGTTAGATCTTAATTCCATTTTTCTTTTTTCTGGGGCTTTGCCTCTCTGGTCTAGCATTGTTCTATAATCTATAAAGTTTAAGGATCTCCTCGGGGCCTCCTGAGTATTAGTTAGGGGTTGAAATTTATTGTGTGTTGGAATCTGTACAATTACATTGGTTTCCAAAGGTATTGGTGGTTTGTCCAACCCTATAGCCGTTATATCCACTAAATGGTCTTTACTGCCAAAGCTAATTCTACCCTTTGTCTTTTTGCCACTCGTCTTATTCTTCTTTTCCTCCACTGTTCTAACAACCTTCTTTGGTGTCTGTACTCTAACCCCCTCCCCCCTCCCCTCCCCCTGATTGGTCTCCAATTCGTACTGTTCTGAGATGGCTTTCTCCCCATTAATTTCTGGATCTTCCTTGCTTGTGCTCCCTGTTTTCAAATTAATTAGAATGGAGGAAGAGATTATGCAGAGGAAATTAAAGAAATTCACAAGAGATTCAGTACATTGTGAAGATTTGCAACCATTTAGGTGCAGGGGAGGTGAGCAGGAAGTGGACAGTCAGGAAATACAAGACACTAGTGAAACACAGTTAGTGGTCTTAGATGAGTATGTAGCGACACCAGACCAGACACCAATTGGGGAGAAGAATTTGAAAACAGGGAGCACAAGCAAGGAAGATCCAGAAATTAATGGTAAGAAAGCCATCTCAGAACAGTACGAATTGGAGACCAATCAGGGGGAGGGGAGGGGGGAGGGGGTTAGAGTACAGACACCAAAGAAGGTTGTTAGAACAGTGGAGGAAAAGAAGAATAAGACGAGTGGCAAAAAGACAAAGGGTAGAATTAGCTTTGGCAGTAAAGACCATTTAGTGTATATAACGGCTATAAGGTTGGACAAACCACCAATACCTTTGGAAACCAATGTAATTGTACAGATTCCAACACACAATAAATTTCAACCCCTAACTAATACTCAGGAGGCCCCGAGGAGATCCTTAAACTTTATAGATTATAGAACAATGCTAGACCAGAGAGGCAAAGCCCCAGAAAAAAGAAAAATGGAATTAAGATCTAACATGAAAACGCCACATCATAGTCAGAGTGGGGTGCAAAGTAATAGAATTACGAACCATTTTTTACACAGGGGAAGGACAGAGGAGCCAAAGCTAGAGGCAGTAGGGGGAGGGGCCGTGGTAAAAAAGAAAAAATAAATGAAAAGGATGAAGTAAATATGGGACCAAAAGAAATAAGAAATGGGATATTTAATCTCAGCAATCGAGGTTTGAACAAATCGGAAGTAACACTGCTAAAGAAGGGACTGAATTTTGCCCCAACTAATAAACTGAACAAGTTTGACACTTTTGTCGGCATTAAGAAATACATGCGACAATTGTGCCTAAAAAAATATTTTTTAAAGAAAGAACCAATAATGAATTTAAATAGAGACGTTTATATGCACACCAATTTGAAAGAAAGATCGAAATTTAACCCCACTTATGAAATGAGTGACTCTATGATCACTTTTGAAAATATGGTTTTGAGAGATATGAGGAAAATTAAATTAAAAAAGAACTCTAATTTGACAGCCGAGGAAAAGAAGGCAATTAAAACTTTGAGAGAGGATCCATCCATAGTGGTAAGACCTGCAGATAAGGGGGGGGGGGTTGTTATTCAAGACACCACTGAATACATGAAAGAAGCGAATAGACAACTGCAGGACAAAAAAACATATGAGATTCTTAACAATAACCCCAGTCAGAAATTCCAGGGGGAAATGGAAACCCTATTAAGAAAAGGTAAAGAACAAGGTATATTAATGGAAAAGGAATTTGATTATTTAATCCAACAACATCCGCGATTACCGGTATATTATCATTTGCCGAAAATACACAAGAGGGTCAGTGACCCACCCGGGAGACCTATCATCTCAGGGATTGGGTCACTGACCTCAAATTTATCAGAATACATTGATGAATACTTGCAGAAAGTAGTAATTAAGACTGACTCATATGTCAAAGATACCGGACATATTTTACGGATTTTGGGGGATATCGAATGGAAACCAGGGTACATCCTGTGTGTAGCCGATATAAGTTCATTATACACAGTTATTGATCATAAGTTGGGAACTATGGCAGTGTCACACTTCCTGGAAAAAATGACAACGATGCAAAAAGAACAAATTGAATTCATAGAAGAAGCTATATTGTTTATACTAACTCATAATTATTTTATGCATGATTCCAAATATTACCTACAGAGGGTGGGGACCGCGATGGGGACGAGGTTCGCGCCGGGGTTCGCTAACTTATTTATGGCCTACTGGGAGGAGACTATTTTGGGGGGGCCGGGGGGCCCCGGTGCGGACCTCGTCCTTTGGAAGCGGTTCATAGATGACACGCTTTTTGTATGGAAGGGGGGGAGGAGAAACTGAAGGTGTTTGTGGAATGGTTGAATGTGAAAAATGATTTCAATTTGAATTTTGTTTGTGAATATAGTGAGGAGAGGGTTAACTATTTGGATCTAGAGATTTATATTGAACGTAATGAGGTGAAAACAAAGACTTATTTTAAAAGGGTTGACACAAATAGTTATATTTTGAGAGACAGTTGCCATTTATTTAAATGGTTGAGCAATGTTCCGAGGAATCAGTTCACTAGAATAAGAAGGAACTGTACTGATGTATCCATTTTTGATGAACAGGCTGATGTATTGAAACAAAGATTTGCTGAAAAGAAGTATGATGAGCAAAGGCTGCAGGATGATATAAGAAATGTAAGAACTCTGAATAGAAACGATTTATTGAAAGAAAAAAGTAAAATTGAATCCACACCCCCATTGGGGATTTTACTGCAGTACAGTGATCAATCGAGGGACATTAGGAAGGTAATAGAAACCCATTGGCATATATTGCAGCAGGACAAAACTTTAAATGGCATACTGACAGAGAGACCAAAGTTGATTTTTAAGAGGGCCTCTAATTTAAAGAATATGATTGCCCCAACGGTGACTGAAATACAACCAACAGTGGTGAAAAAGGATGGGACATTTAAGAGATGTGGCTTTTGTTTTCCGTGCAGGAACACGAGAAAAGCAGCACCAATCAGTGGTTTTACATCCAATGTTACTGGGGAGGAGTTTAAGATAAGCGGAAATTTGAACTGTGAAACATCTGGTGTAATTTACGTTATAGAATGTGGATGCAAAAAACAGTATGTGGGGAGGACTAAGAGGAAATTATTGGAAAGAATTGGAGAACACGTTAGCCACATTAAAGGTGGTAAAAGTAAACATCCGCTAAGCAAACATTTTAAAGATTGCCCTTTGGGTACACTAAATACCTTGAAGTTTTATGCGCTTCAAAAAGTAGAGAAGGACTGGCGAGGAGGAGATTATATTAAAAAAATGTCCCGAGCCGAATCACAATGGATATTCACACTAGACAGTCTAGCGCCGAAAGGGTTAAACTTGGATATAGAATTGTTTGCATTTTAGCAAACAAGGCGGTACCTATGTGAGGAGTTGAAGGAGGAGGCATGTCCCAGTGGCTATTAAATAGCGGGGGAGTATCCAATAGAGCAAGCCCTGACGAAGGTAGGCGTGCCTACTGAAACCGGTCGGCAATTGGAAGCAGAGTGGTGACGTCACCCACAACTCCAAACACGCATATCGGAGCTCTCCCCGTGTGCTGCACGAACCTCAAGCAGCGGGTCTCCGGCCGGGACCTGTGTAACAACGATCGTTAGTCACTGGGAACGCAGCCTGATCCACTCCTCCCCAGTCTAAAAAACTGCTACAGACTTGAGTGGACGAACACTAAAGAAAGTATCCAAACTAAGCAACGGAACCGTGAGTGTGTGGGCTATCAAAAGCCTTAACCCTACCATTGGAACAACTGATCATTTTTAGAAGAAGTTGCATGTCAGCGAACTATATAATACCAAACTGATTACTCTCAGAAGAAGCTGTATGTCAGCAAGGGAAGAGACTTCAGTCATTTTCTAGGCATTTTTTAGGCATTTTTTAGTCATTTTCTAGGCATTTTTTAGTCATTTTTTCATCTTTCACCTTAACCCTACCATTGGAACAACTGATCATTTTTAGAAGAAGTTGCATGTCAGCGAACTATATAATACCAAACTGATTACTCTCAGAAGAAGTTGTATGTCAGCAAGGGAAGAGACTTCAGTCATTTTCTAGGCATTTTTTAGGCATTTTTAGTCATTTTTTCATATTTTAGCACTGCAGTGCACAGCAAGTTCTTTGATACTGGCCAGTATTGATTAGTGCATTTATTGAATAGGTATGAATTTATGTGTGGGATTTATTGAGATTAACTTTTAAGACTACTGGTGTATTTTGAATAAATTTACATTTTATTAACTCCAAATTGCATAATTGATATGTAAAGGCGCAGGTATTATATATATTTTTCTCATATATGGCTCGAAGGGGATGAGAGTGTAAAACCCCAATTAATTACCTTGCTGCCAATTAACTGGAACTGTTTCACATTGAATTACAGCGCGGCGACATAACATTTTTATGTTTTCCTGGAACACTTTAGACCCCTTAGTGCCAATTGGGCATCATTTAAATGACACGGGCTACCTGAGCATTGTTTCTGACCATGTCCATCATGTACCCATCCTCTGATGGATACTTCCAGCAGGATAATGCACCATGTCACAAAGCTCGAATAATTTCAAATTGGTTTCTTGAACATGACAATGAGTTCTCTGTACTCCAATGGCCCCACAGTCACCAGCTCTCAACCCAATAGAGCATCTTTGGGATGGGATGGAACGGGAGCTTTGTGCCCTCAATGGGCATCCCACAAATCTCCATCAACTGCAAGATGCTATCCTATCAATATGGACCAACATTTCTAAAGAATGCTTTCAGCACCTTGGTGAATCAATGCCACATAGAATTAAGGCAGTTCTGAAGGCGAAAGGGGGTCAAACACCGTATTAGTATGGTGTCCCTTATAATCCTTTAGGTGAGTGTATATTTATCAGGGGGAACGGACCATTTATACATTATTGACATTGGTATTATTCCTTCACATTCTAAGGGCTGATTCATACTGCATGGATAAAAACTTGATCCGAGAAACTGGGAAGGCAGGGATACTTAACAATATACACCAATACATAGACATATAAAGCATTTCTGCCATTGAAACTGTGATATTTAACATAAAAATGGGTCATCATGAACAATATTTTAATGTTCTTTTATGGGTCATTACAGGTCCTCTTTATGAGCTTACCTTTCAATATGGTTAGAATAAGGAACAACAAACAGATGCAGTTCTTAGCAGTATTGCCTTTTCTACAGGTGCGCATGATTCACATAGAACAGGTCAGTAAGTAGGTTACACAGCATGGGCACTCTGAAAATAGTGGATTCTGATACACAGTATAAAGCTACAGTAAAAACTCTTCAATAGCAGATTCTGCTTCAGAAACCTAGACAGACAGCTGTTTCATTCAATGACATTGAATGAGATATGCAGCAAGCTGCTTCAGCACAAAGCTCTGCAGGATCCGCCGGTGCTACTAGTGTTAAAAACTTCAATGTCACAGAAGCCACAAAAGCTTAAACAATGAAATCTACAACCACTGAGAAAGAATCTCTGGAGACAGAATAGGTAAATAGCTCTCTGGGGCACTCTTCAGAAGCAGCGTTTCTAATGAGTGTAATTACTAAATTACATTCATATAAAAGTTTTCAGCGTAAATGATTAAAAAAAAAAAAAAAAGCCAGGAAGCCACTTTACAATCAGGCGCTAGCAGGGTGCCTGTTTAATGTGTGGTCATTAATGACATTCAATTCATGCCAAAGTGAAACAGCACAAACACACACTGACAGTCATCGTACAATACATTTCAAAGTCATGTACACACACAATTATGCATTGCATGCGGTCATTAACCACTTCACATTCCTGAGTTATTACCCCCAAGATTCCTAACAATTTTGACACTTCAGCTGTGTCTCTATTGATACAGCAATGACATTTATTTTATTTTTATTTATTTTTTTAGGACAACCTAGGCTTTGTTTGGGTAATATTTTTTCCTAAATGTACTATATTTTATTGTCATTTTACAAGGGAAAATGGACAAATGTAGAAAATACACTTTGCTGCCTGGTGCCCACCAGGTAACGACCCCCAGGGCTGCCACATGAGTGATGAGAAGAACAGGAGAGGGGAACCCTGCAGTTAGGTAAAGAGCGGACTGAGAGAACTGGATAGAGAATGGCGTGACGGGATGGACCAACTGGATTCATGTGACAGAACAGGCCGATGACGGGAGGACTAGCTCAGCTAAAGTAAAGGAACGACATATGATGGGGCTGACTGGTGATGAAACTGACTGGTGATGATACTGACCAAAGACAGGACTAACCCTGGCTGGTGTGACAGCAGTCACGAATGGCATGGAACAGACCGCATCTGCTCAATTGACGGAACAGCACTGAGCAGGGTTTAAGCGCCCTGGCCTTAACGCCAGTCCTGTAGCCTCGCCTCCCTACGCCGGCAATATTTGCTTGGTGAAAGCGCGTGGCGACTGCCGCAAGTAGCAGGGCATCCTCCACGCCATTCCCGGAAGCCTGCGTTTGGAGAGGCCCTCACTGGACCCCAGGACGTGCGAGTATAACACGGTCTTAAATTCTTTACTAGTTTCAGCATGTAGAGGACCAGAATCCCCAGACTGCACATCTGTAGTAAATCTGACCACTAGAATGACAGTTTGGGGGCCCCTAATAATGTACAGGTGCATCGCTGGACAACAGCAGAGCGATATATCTGTACAGCATATCTGTACAGTTACAGGTGGAATTCATTAGAGCTGTGCACATATCTTAAGGCCAGGTGACACACTAGGTTCATAGGCAAGAAAGGAGTTAAAACCTAATTACATGAAACCCTCGACACCATTTGACACGTTTTTAAACTATTTTTTGGAAACCATTATTGAAAGATTGTGGCTATCCGCAACAGCATCAATCATTTACTTTTAAACGGGTGCACGAGAATGCGTGGAATCGACAGAAGTGCTCACAAGCATGCAGCGGAGGCCTTTAATGCAGGAGGTGTGATTTATGTGCTGGAATCTACAGGAGTGTTTTTTAGGACATGAAACTCACGTCCGTAAATCTTAAGTGGTCATGGTGGAACTAAAACAATACCTTATTAGGTTTTAGAAACATTAGCTGGGCTTCTTTATTACCAGTTTACAGAAATCTTTCTCCTGACTGGTTGGATTTACCATCACTTTTTGTCCAACAGAGGAGTGTCATCAGGTCAGAAAATAGTAATTGTCCCAACTTACAAAAAATGGCAGTAAAGGTATTTTATTTATATTAAAATGTGTCTCTCTCGCGCTCAGTTTTTGTCCAAGTGTCAATAACGTAATCAACCTAGGTATTCACCACTGTAATGCTATCAGCATAGGCAACAGTCAAGTAATTTGCCTAGTTCCATAACAGGACAAGATTTCAGGGTGAAAAAAATAAAAACATTTTAGAAGGCACAGATAGGCTGCTTAAGTTAGAAGACTTACTTGTATGGTATTTAATTTCAAAATTTTAAATGGATTTGTAAAGTGAAACATTTTACTGGACCATACAAAGATTTACACATACAGAGTTCAAAAGTGGAATATGAAATTAAAAGGAATATCATGTTACAAAACTAGTAATAGAAAATGATCGGGGGTTCATTCTTCTAATGTTGAAGAATGTAGGAACCTTGGTATGGATGAAAGTGAAGAACAAATTAAGAAAAAGAAGGTACAGAAAATAAAGAAGTGTAGAAGTGTCCCTGGCGACACAGGTGTCAAACAGGCCCCCCCAGTCTTAGCCACAAACCAATAAAAGCACACTCTCAAACGCTCTACCACTCAGCATTGGGTGTACCTTAGGCCCAGTGAACACCGATTTTGGAGCGATCCGCCGGCCGCATTCGCCTGGAAAAATGCTTGGCTAATGTATTGCAATGGGATGGTGCACACCGGCGGTTTGAGGTTTTTGCCAAGCCGCAAACGCGCCTCCTGCTGCGCGTTTTCGGTTTGCTAAAAAACCTCAAACCGCCGGTGTGCACCACACATTGAAATACAATAGCCAAGCGTTTTCACTGGCTGATGCGGCTGGTGGATCGCATACAAAATCCGCTTGGTGTGCACCCGGCCAAATATCTGCTCTCTGCTCCCAAAACCGCTAGCGTTTTGACGATCTGCTAGCGGTTTTGGTGTGCACTGGGCCTTAGTCAGGGATAGGATACTGGCCACTTTACCATGAAGTCATTTACGTGCACCTCTTGATAGAGCATACTGCCAAGCTTTTGTCACTACAATGTAGATATAATTAGATCATTTGTTAGAGCCTGGTTCCTGAAATGTAATAAGGCCATCCATGGGTCTTTATGTATTGCAATACTAAACCAGGAATGCAGTAATACAGTATACCACATCCAAAATACTATATTTAAAAGGGGAGTGCACAATTTATAAAATTACTGACATTGGTATTATTCCTTTGTGTTCTAGGACGTCATAAGCCGCCTTTCCATTTGTAGAAATACAACGTTGTTTTAGATACAGTAAATAGGGTCTTGAACCACTACAGATAAAAGATGGGTGGCCACACAACATACAATCTTTACAATTTTTTATTTGACCAATGTGTGACTAATGTGTTAATTTGTTTCCCCAAATATAAAAAAAAAAAAAAAAAAAAAAATAGGGGGAAATAGAGATTGATTGGATCTTTAAAGGGGAACTGAAGAGAGAGGTATATGGAGGCTGTCATGTTTATTTCCTTTTAATCAATACCAGTTGCCTGGCAGCCCTGCTGGTCTATTTCTCTGCAGTAGTATCTGATTAACCACTTGCCGACCGCCTACTTCATATTGGCGGCGGCAAAGTGGCAGCCCCAGGACCACGTAACGCAGATTGGCGTCAGGTCCTGGGGCACTCTCTGGCTGGGGATCGCGCGCTGGGATGCGCGCGCATCCGCCGGCAATAGGCTCCGCCCACCCGCGACGTCAACCCGCCGGCCAATCGGAAGCGCCAGCGGGTTGTTAACCCGACGATCGCCGGATAGGAAGCGTATAATACGCTTTGTAATGTTTACAAAGTGTATTATACAGGCTGCCTCCTGCCCTGGTGGTCCCAGTGTCCGAGGGACCACCAGGGCAGGCTGCAGCCACCCTAGTCTGCACCCAAACACACTGATCTGCCCCCCCTGCCCTCTGATCGCCCACAGTACCCCTCAGACCCCCCCCTGCCCACCCCCCAGACCACCGTTTGCACACAATCACCCCCCTAATCACCCATCAATCACTCCCTGTCACTATCTGTCAACGCTATTTTTTTTTTAGTCCCTAAACTGCCCCTGCTCCCTCCTGATCACCCCCCACCCCTCAGATTCTCCCCAGACCCCCCCCCAGACCCTCCCCCCCCCTGTGTACTGTATGCATCTATCCCCCCTGATCACCTGTCAATCACCTGTCAATCACCCGTCAATCACCTGTCAATCACCCGTCAATCACCCCCTGTCACTGCCACCCATCAATCAGCCCCTAACCTGCCCCTTGCGGGCAATCTGATCACCCACCCACACCAATAGATCGCCCGCAGATCCGACATCAGATCACCTCCCAAATCCATTGTTTACATCTATTCTCTCCTCTAAACACCCACTAATTACCCATCAATCACCCCCTATCACCACCTGTCACTTTTACCCATCAGATTAGACCCTTGCGGGCACCCAATCACCCGCCCACACGCTCAGATTGCCCTCAAACCCCCCTCCCCCCTTATCGATTCGCCAGTGCATTATTTACATCCGTTCTTCCCTGTAATAACCCACTGATCACCTGTCAATCACCCATCAATCACCCCCTGTCACTGCCACCCATCAATCACCCCCTGTCACTGCCACCCACCAATCAGCCCCTAACCTGCCCCTTGCGGGCAATCTGATCACCTACCCACACCAATAGATCGCCCGCAGATCCGACATCAGATCACCTCCCAAGTGCAGTGTTTACATCTCTTCTCTCCTCTAAACACCCACTAATTACCCATCAATCACCCCCTATCACCACCTGTCACTGTTACCCATCAGATTAGACCCTAATCTGCCCCTTGCGGGCACCCAATCACCCGCCCACACCTCAGAACGCCCTCAGACCCCAGCCCTGATCACCTCGCTAGTGCATTGCTTGCATCTATTTCCCCCCTCTAATCACACCTTGAGACATCCATAAATCACCTCCTGTCACCCCCTAGCACACCTACCCATCAGATCAGGCCCTAATTTGCCCCTTGTGGGCTCCTGATCACTCGGCCAAACCCTCAGATCCCCCTCAGACCCCCTTCCGATCACCTCCCCAGTGCATTGATTGCATCTATTTTCCCCTCTAACCGCCCCCTGAGACACCCATCAATCACCTCCTGTCACCCCCCTAGCACTCCTATCCATCAGATCAGGCCCAATACATCCTGTCATCTAAGAGGCCACCCTGCTTATGACCGTTTCCACAAAATTTGCCCCCTCATAGACCACCTGTCATCAAAATTTGCAGATGCTTATACCCCTGAACAGTCATTTTGAGAAATTTGGTTTCCAGACTACTCACAGTTTTGGGCCCGTAAAATGCCAGGGCAGTATAGGAACCCCACAAGTGACCCCATTTTAGAAAGAAGACACCCCAAGGTATTCTGTTAGGTGTATGACGAGTTCATAGAAGATTTTATTTTTTGTCAAAAGTTAGCGGAAATTGGATTTTTATTGTTTTTTTCACAAAGTGTCATTTTTCACTAACTTGTGACAAAAAATAAAATCTTTTATGAACTCACCATACCCCTAACGGAATACCTTGGGGTGTCTTCTTTCTAAAATGGGGTCACTTGTGGGGTTCCTATACTGCCCTGGCATTTTAGGGGCCCTAAACCGTGGGAAGTAGTCTAGAAAACAAATGCCTCAAAATGACCTGTGAATAGGACGTTGGGCCCCTTAGCGCACCTAGGCTGCAAAAAAGTGTCACACATGTAGTATCGCCATACTCAGGAGAAGTAGTATAATGTGTTTTGTGGTGTATTTTACACATACCCATGGTATGGGTGGGAGAAATCTCTCTGTAAATGGACAATTGTGTGTAAAAAAAATCAAAAATGTGTCATTTACAGAGATATTTCTCCCACCCAGCATGGTTATATGTAAAAATACACCACAAAACACATTATACTACTCCTGAGTACGGCGGTACCACATGTGTGGCACTTTTTTGCACCCTAAGTGCGCTAAGGGACACAAAGTCCAATGAGTACCTTTAGGATTTCACAGGTCATTTTGCGACATTTGGTTTCAAGACTACTCCTCACGGTTTAGGGCCCCTAAAATGCCAGGGCAGTATAGGAACCCCACAAATTACCCCATTTTAGAAAGAAGACACCCCAAGGTATTCTGTTAGGTGTATGGTGAGTTCATAGAAGATTTTATTTTTGTCACAAGTTAGCGGAAAATGACACTTTGTGAAAAAAAACAATTAAAATCAATTTCCGCTAACTTGTGACAAAAAAAAAAATCTTCTATGAACTCACCATACTCCTAATGGAATACCTTGGGGTGTCTTCTTTCTAAAATGGGGTAATTTGTGGGATTCCTATACTGTCCTGGCAATTTAGGGGCCCTAAACCATGAGGAGTAGTCTTGAAACGAAATTTCTCAAAATGACCTTTGAAATCCTAAAGGTACTCATTGGACTTAGGGCCCCTTAGCGCAGTTAGGGTGCAAAAAAGTGCCACACATGTGGTATCGCCGTACTCAGGAGAAGTAGTATAATGTGTTTTGGGGTGTATTTTTCCACATACCCATGCTGAGTGGGAGAAATCTCTCTATAAATTGACAATTGTGTGTAAAAAAAATAAAAAAAATTGTCATTTACGGAGATATTTCTCCCACCCAGCATGGGTATGTGTAAAAATACACCCCAAAACACATTATACTACTTCTCCTGAGTACGGCAATACTACATGTGTGGCACTTTTTTGCAGCCTAACTGCGCTAAGGGGCCTAAAGTCCAATGAGCATCTTTAGGCTTTACAGGGGTGCTTACAATTAGGCACCCCCCAAAATGCCAGGACAGTGAACACACCCCACAAATGACCCCATTTTGGAAAGTAGACACTTCAAGGTATTCAGAGAGGAGCATAGTGAGTCCGTGGCAGATTTCATTTTTTTTTGTCGCAAGTTAGAAGAAATGGAAACTTTTTTTTTTTTTTTTTTCTGTCACAAACTGTCATTTTCCGCTAACTTGTGACAAAAAATAAAATCTTCAATGAACTCACTATGCCTCTCACTGAATACTTTGGGAGGTCTTCTTTCCAAAATGGGGTCATTTGGGGGGTATTTGTACAATCCTGGAATTTTAGCCCCTCATGAAACCTGACAGGTGCGCAGAAAAGTCAGAGATGCTTGAAAATGGGAAAATTCACTTTTTGCACCATAGTTTGTAAACGCTATAACTTTTACCCAATCCAATAAATATACACTGAATGTTTTTTTTTTTTATCAAAGACATGTAGCAGAATAACTTTCGCGCTCAAATGTATAGGAAATTTT
Organism: Hyperolius riggenbachi; assembly: GCF_040937935.1. NCBI lineage: Eukaryota > Metazoa > Chordata > Amphibia > Anura > Hyperoliidae > Hyperolius > Hyperolius riggenbachi. The sequence continues at coordinate 211,188,816 of NC_090654.1, forward strand.
ACTTTATTTGAAAAATGTCAGCACAGAAAGTTAAAAAAGTCATTTTTTTGACAAAATTCATGTCTTTTTTGATGAATATAATAAAAAGTAAAACTCGCAGCAGCAATCAAATAGCACCAAAAGAAAGCTGTATTAGTGACAAGAAAAGGAGGTAAAATTCATTTAGGTGGTAGGTTGTATGACTGAGCAATAAACCGTGAAAGCTGCAGTGGTCCGAATGGAAAAAAAGGCTCTGGTCCTTAAGGGGTTTTATGACTGCAGTCCTTAAGTGGTTAAAACCAGAAACTAGCATGCAGCTAGTGTTGTCAGATCAGACTTATAAGTCTGAACCACTGAAACACCTGATCTGCTGCATGCTTGTTCAGGGGCTATGGCTAATAGTATTAGAGGCAGAGGATCAGCAGGGCTGCCAGGCAACTGGTATTGTCTAAAAGGAAATAAACATGACAGCCTCCATATACCTTTCTCTTCAGTTCCCCTTTAAAGGATACCACAACTGACATGTGGCATAATGAGATAGACATAAGTATGTACAGTGCCTAGCACACAAATAACTATGCTGTGTTCCTTTTTTTCTTTCTCTGCCTGAAAGAGGTAAATATCAGGTATGTAAGTGGCTGACTCAGTCCTGACTCAGACAGGAAGTGACTACAGTGTGACCTTCACTGATAAGAAATTCCAACTATAAAACACTTTCCTAGAAGAAAATGGCTTCTGAGAGCAAGAAAGAGATAAAAAAGGGGGAAATTCTTATCAGTAACCTATACTGAGGGCACCCAAGCCTAGCTAACCTATACTATACTGGCAGCACCTACACCTGGCTAACCTGTACTGGGGGAACCCATGCCTAACTACATACATTTGGGGCACCTATACCTGGCTACCTATACTGGGGTGAGGAAAATCTGCTTGATAATGTGGTGGTAGCGGGAAGGAACCTGCATCTTCCTTATTGTGCTTTGATTGGGGGGGGGGGGGGGGGGGGGATTCTGCAGCTGACCAATCATGCTGTGATGAGGGGGGGGGGGGGGAGAGATATGCAAAGTTTAGCAGTTGTTATGTTGGTAGATCCCCCGAGCTCAGTAATTTTCGAAGTAGCTCGCAAGTTGAAAAACTGGAAGCGTAAAAGTGTAAGTGTAATAGGTGATTAAAAGAAATCACGGTAATCTAATGAAAATCTATTCAAAAATGTATTTAAAATTCTATTCAAAATGTAGGTCTACTCAACCAATGTTTAATAATTTTATTGAGCAAACATTGACAGATAAAGGGCGACTGAGCAGGCAAGAGTGCACAGGGGGAAGTAGTACGTGATCAAAGGCTGCTCAGCTTTGTACTGCACAGAAGAGTACGAAGCTAGAGCCAGTGTCAAATGCTAGGCAATTGAGGCGGTGGGACATCCGTTAAGTTTTTGACATTATATAATTTTCTAATGAATAGTCCTTTATTCAGTTTTCATGTAGTAGACATGTGTGAGAAAACCCAGCATAGTGGTGTTGTGGGGTGCTATCCGGAGCACATGCCAATGAATGCCACTGTAATGTGTGGGCAAAACAAACGGAAAAAAAAATTCATGGCCATACCGCAGATAGGTTTTCTGCCTACAGTCTTCAGTGAGTAGCTAAACCAGAGGTATGGAAGAGCCCCTTGTCCTTAACATCATGACAAGGGTGCTCTGCATTGGCCAGACTGTCGGTCCCCCATTACTTTGCAAGGTAGACCAACTCATTGCAAATGCAAACATTGGTCTTGGTCAGGAGGCAGTGCCTGATTCACCCTGCAGTCTCCTCTTTTTCTGGCCTCACAGCCACCATGTGGATTAATGGGTTCACAGTGCTTATTTATTATACATGTTTAATATTATATTCCTGAACTGCCCAGCAAGTTTTGTTTACTAAATTCATATTTAAGGATTTTTTTCCGATCATGGATTACTGTAAGCTTGATAAGTCAGGACCAGAGAGTATCTCCTGTCTTCCCATTCTAAAGGCCCCATGTTGCATATTCTAGTTTTATCAAGTAGAGAAGCTTCTGTTACAGTCTCCCGAGAAGCAAGCCTCCCCCCCCCCCCCCCCCCCCCCCCCACTGCATACATATTTTATTCAATAATTCATACATACATGCATCTAAAATGTGAATTGAAGATAATTTATCGAGGTCATGCTATATGTTCAGCTTATGTTTCACCTCTAATTATCATCTTCTCCTGTTCAAGGAGGTGAGGTAATATCTCCAGTGATTAGGGTTTTATAGGTAATCCAACCCCTTTATTTCACATATCATAACATGCAAAAACAAAGGCCTCAATTCATAAAAGTGCTGTCGGTAATGTAACGTCGAGCGGGGAAACACCGCTGTCGGTATTTCCGCCTTCAGGGTGGTAATTCATAAAAATTTTGCTAGTTGTGACAGGCGTGCCGAGATATTCCGCTGTAGGCAGGCGTAAGGCTGTCGGGAGACATGCGGAAACAGGAGAAGCAGGCGGAGTCCCTCCGTGCGGTGTTCTCTCTGCAGCTGCTTGGGAGGTCTGTCCCATTCACTGCACTGTTGTCACACTCACCATAGACGTTCCTCCGGGCATCCCCGTGCGCGTCCTGCTGTGCGCACGCGCGGGGGTTCACTGGGCCTCTTGTGCTCACTTCCTGCTCGTCGGTGTGTGTGGTGGAATGCGCACGCGCGCAGAACGCTGCGCGCGCAGCACCTAGGGCACCGCGCATGCGCGCACCCGCGTGCGCGCGAACCCACGTGCGCGCGCACACAGAGAAGTGCGCGCGCATGCGCAGAAGGGTTGCGCACGTCCTGCGCATGCGCAGGGCGTTAATTTCGGCGCCAATTGTCCCTATATAAGCAGCACTGCCCTTGACTGCAGTACTGCTCTTTCTGATCAGCTAGTGTGCCGTTCCGGTTACCTTTGGTTCCAGTTTATGCCTGATTGATTGATCTCCTGCCTCGACCCTTGGATTGTGACCCCGACTTCTGCTTGATTGCCGCCTGCCTCGACCCTTGGATTGTGACCCCGACTTCTGCTTGATTGCCGCCTGCCTCGACCCTTGGATTGTGACCCCGACTTCTGCTTGATTGCCGCCTGCCTCGACCCTTGGATTGTGACCCTGACTTCTGCTTGATTGCTACCCGCCTCCGGACCTTCAACTTACCTTGGACTCCGCCTACTCCATTAATAGTGTCTCCTGTTCTCCTGACCACTCGCTGAGACTATCCCAGTAGTGACCTGGTAGGGCACTAGGCAGCTAAGTTCCACATCCCCCTCCTGGGGGTGTGGTCCTGCACCCCCCTCAAGGGAGTGTGGGTGAAGACCCGTGGTCACCTAGACTCCACTACTGGGGAACGTCTCTTCCTTCGTGGGAGGGTCAACAGGGACTGAAGAGAAGTCCTAACAGTAAAGAGCAGCCACAAATGGAGCCCGTACCCCGGTGGAGATCTTATATGAGCTCGTGACGCAACTCCGTGTCTCAGTGGATGAAGTCCAGAGAGGCTACCAAGAGATCCGTGATCAGATCCGGGTGGCCGTTCCCGCTGCTGAGGCCGTGGCCGTCCCTCCCGCTGTTCCGGCTCCAGTAGGCCCGCCACCAGCTGGGGAGAGAGTGGTTCCCGTGGAAGGTGCTGCTTCTCCTCCTCCTGAACCAAGACTGCCCTTGCCTGAACGCTTCTCGGGGGACCGTTCTAAATTCCGGTGGTTCCAAAGTGCCTGCCGCCTCCACTTCTCCTTGTTACCCCGGACATATGCCAGCGAGGAAATTAAAGTCGGAGCGGTTATTTCTTTGCTTCAAGGAGAACCTCAGGCCTGGGCCCTTCGTCTAGTTGAACAACAACATCCGGCCCTAGGGAGCCTCAATACTTTCTTTGAGACCATGGCGGAGATCTATGACGATCCAGGGAGGGCCGCGTCTGCCGAGAGCGCTCTCCAATCTCTCAAGCAAGGAAGAAGACCGGCGGAGGACTATGTGATGGAGTTCCGCCGGTGGGAGGCAGATGTTACCTGGAATGATTCCGCTCTGAGGTTCCAGTTCCGTCAGGGGCTTTCTGATACCCTCAAGGATGAGCTGGCCAGGGTAGGAGTTCCTGATTCATTGAAGGACCTGATTCATCTGTCCATTCAGATCGACAGAAGGCTGAGAGAAAGACGCTCGGAGAGGTCCGGATCTGTTAGACCTGCATGGGGTGTGCCTAATCCCAGGCCCCTGCCTACTCCAACTCCATCGGGTCCTCAGGCAGAAGATGAATCTGAGCCTATGCTAATAGGTTTGGCTCGACCGGCCATCTCAGAGGAAAGATTACGCAGGAGGTCGTCCAACCTTTGTTTGTACTGCGGAGCCTCAGGTCACTTCCGTGTCAACTGCCCGATTAGACCTTCGGGTGAGCCTGAGTATGTGGTGTGTACGAGTGGTACCTTTTCCCCTCCGTTTTCTTCTTCTCACATACCACTCACTCTCTCGTTACAGGGGCCGCAAGGAAGGACCGTCCCAATTAAAGCTATCGTGGACTCGGGAGCTTGCTCATGCTTCATGGACCTTCAGTTTGCACAGCAACTTCGACTCCCTGTACATCAAAAACGCCAACCCCTGGTCATTCAGCTAGCAGATGGATCTGCCATCAGTTCGGGTCCCATCACCACAGAGACCCTGCCACTTCTGGTCAGCATTCAGGGGGAACATCAAGAATATCTGAGTTTCGATTTAATATCTTCTCCACTGTTCCCCGTGATCCTGGGGATGCCCTGGCTCAGAACTCATAACCCTGCAATTAATTGGGTCTCTCAGGAGGTGGTCTTCAAGTCGGACTATTGCCTGCGTTCTTGCTTCCCTCGAGCCGGTACCTTGTTCTGCCTGGATTCGCCCAAGAAAGATTTAATTCCAGTGGCCTATCATGACTTCCTGGACGTGTTTGACAAGGCTAAGGCAGATTCTCTTCCTCCCCATCGTCCATATGACTGTCCCATTGATCTGCAACCTGGAGCTCCTATACCGTTCGGGAGAACGTATCCTCTGTCTGAACCGGAGACTTTAATCCTGAAAGAGTACATTGAGGAAAATCTCCATATGGGGTTCATTCGCCCGTCTACGTCTCCTGCTGGGGCCGGCATATTTTTTGTTGAAAAGAAAGACGGTTCCCTACGTCCCTGCATAGATTATCGGGAGTTGAACAAGATCACGGTCAAGAACCGCTATCCACTCCCTCTGATGCCTGATCTCTTCCTACGTCTTGGTTCCGCCTGCATCTTTTCTAAACTGGACTTACGAGGAGCCTACAATTTAGTTAGAATCCGAGAAGGAGACGAATGGAAGACGGCGTTTCGCTCTCGCTTTGGGCACTTTGAGTATCTTGTAATGCCTTTCGGCCTGTGCAATGCTCCCGCCACCTTCCAGCACTTTGTCAACGACATCTTTAGAGACTACATTGATCACTTTATGGTTGTATACTTGGATGACATCCTTATCTTCTCCTCTTCCCAAGAGGAACACCGGACGCATGTAAAAAGGGTACTGGCCCGCCTTCGTGTCCACGGACTATACGCCAAACCTGAGAAATGTGAATTCGACAAAGTACACATACAATTCTTGGGTCTGAAGATTTCCCCAGGAGGAATGGAGATGGATCCTCAAAAGGTGTCGGCTATTCTGGAATGGCCAGTCCCAGTGGACCGTAGATCTGTACAACGCTTCATTGGCTTCGCCAACTTCTACAGAAAATTCATTAAAAATTTCTCACAGATTGTGGCGCCTATTACCCTCCTTACTAGTACTAGCAAGGCTTTTCACTGGACACCCGAGGCTCAACGTGCTTTTGAAACCCTTAAGTCTTGCTTCACCTCAGCACCCATATTGAAACATCCGGATCCCGCAAGAGCTTTTGTCCTGGAGGTGGATGCCTCTAAAGTTGCCATCGGGGCTATCCTTTCCCAGAGGTTCGGGCCAAAAGCCATTCTTCACCCAGTGGCCTTCTTTTCCAGGAAACTTAGTAATGCGGAAAGGAATTATGATGTGGCTGACCGCGAACTGTTGGCGATCAAAGCCGCTCTTGAGGAGTGGCGCTATCTTCTGGAAGGCGCAGAACAACCGATTTTAATTCTTACAGACCATAAGAACTTGGAGTACCTCCGAACTGCCAAGAGATTGAGACCACGTCAGGCTCGGTGGTCGCTCTTCTTCTCGAGATTCAACTTCCATCTCACCTATCGGTCTGGATCCAAGAATACTAAACCCGATGCCCTGTCCCGCATGTATCATCCTGAATCGTCTCCAGACCCTGTTCCTGAGAACATCCTGTCTCCGCAGCACTTCTTGCTCATGCAAACTAGTCTATTGGACGCCATTAAACAAACTTCCTCTGCATCCAACAGTAGACCTCCTGAACTTCCCATGAGAGAGGGTCTATACTACTTTAAGGACAAGGTCTTTGTTCCTTCTGAGGTACGTTTACAAGTACTCCAAACTTGTCATGACGGCAAACTGGCAGGTCACTTCGGGGTCACCCGCACACAAGAGCTTATCCGGAGAAGGTTCTGGTGGCCTGAGTTAGCCAAAGACTGTCACTCCTATGTTTCTTCCTGTGAAGTCTGTGCACGGTCCAAGACCCCTCGTTCTAAACCGTGGGGACTGTTAAATCCTCTACCTGTGCCAACCCAACCTTGGAGCCATATTGCAATGGACTTTGTGGTCGAGTTACCTCCCTCTGAAGGGTTTACCACCGTCCTGGTTGTGGTAGACAGGTTCTCCAAGATGGCCCACTTCTTACCTTTTAAACAAGTCCCATCTGCTGCGGGGACCGCCCAAGTGTTTATCCAGGAAATTGTCCGGCTCCATGGGTTACCATCCGACATAGTCTCAGATCGTGGGACACAGTTTACTTCTCGGTTTTGGCAGGAACTCTGTAAGAAGTTGGGAATCCAACTTTCTCTCTCCTCTGCCTATCACCCACAGTCCAACGGCCAAACCGAAAGAACTAACCAGACCCTGGAGCAGTACATCAGATGCTTCACCGCCGCTTCCCAAGACGACTGGTACTCTCTGTTGGCCACAGCGGAATTTGCCTTCAATAACTCTGTTCACTCATCTACCCATCAATCTCCCTTCTTTATTAACTATGGCCTTCACCCCGCATTCTTACCCGACGTTGACGCTTCCTCAGCATGTCCTGGGGTGCAGGAGAGTATCTCGACCATTCAGGAGAACTTCAAGACTGTGCACCGGATTCTGGAACAGACACAGGAAAGAGGGAAGAAGTCTGCTGATAGACTCAGGAGAGTGGCTCCATTATTATCCCCTGGAGACCTTGTCTGGTTGTCCACGACCAATCTCAGACTTCACTGCCCTTCAAGGAAACTTGCACCCAAGTTTGTGGGACCCTTCCCTGTGTTACATCAAATCAACCCAGTGACATACAAACTGTCTCTCCCTTCCTCTCTCCGGGTGCACCCTGTTTTTCATGTTTCTTGTCTCAAGAAGGTGGTGAAGAATGTATTCCCAGGCCGCACACCTGACCTCCCTCAACCGGTCATTATTGAAGGGTCTGAAGAATTTGAGGTGGAAAAAATTCTTGACAGCAGAAGATTAAGGAACTCCCTTCAATATCTGATCAAGTGGAAGGGTTTCGGGGTTGAAGAGAATTCCTGGGAGCCTGCTGGTCATGTCCGTGCGCCCTTATTGATTAGACGCTTTCATCAAAGGTACCCTGAAAAACCAGGACCTAGGGGCACCCAGAGGTTGCCCATAGGGAGGAGGCAATGTCACACTCACCATAGACGTTCCTCCGGGCATCCCTGTGCGCGTCCTGCTGTGCGCACGCGCGGGGGTTCACTGGGCCTCTTGTGCTCACTTCCTGCTCGTCGGTGTGTGTGGTGGAATGCGCACGCGCGCAGAACGCTGTGCGCGCAGCACCTAGGGCACCGCGTGCGCGCGCACGCAGAGAAGTGCGCGCGCATGCGCAGAAGGGTTGCGCACGTCCTGCGCATGCGCAGGGCGTTAATTTCGGCGCCAATTGTCCCTATATAAGCAGCACTGCCCTTGACTGCAGTGCTGCTCTTTCTGATCAGCTAGTGTGCCGTTCCGGTTACCTTTGGTTCCAGTTTATGCCTGATTGATTGATCTCCTGCCTCGACCCTTGGATTGTGACCCCGACTTCTGCTTGATTGCCGCCTGCCTCGACCCTTGGATTGTGACCCCGACTTCTGCTTGATTGCCGCCTGCCTCGACCCTTGGATTGTGACCCCGACTTCTGCTTGATTGCTACCCGCCTCCGGACCTTCAACTTACCTTGGACTCCGCCTACTCCATTAAGAGTGTCTCCTGTTCTCCTGACCACTCGCTGAGACTATCCCAGTAGTGACCTGGTAGGGCACTAGGCAGCTAAGTTCCACATCCCCCTCCTGGGGGTGTGGTCCTGCACCCCCCTCAAGGGAGTGTGGGTGAAGACCCGTGGTCACCTAGACTCCACTACTGGGGAACGTCTCTTCCTTCGTGGGAGGGTCAACAGGGACTGAAGAGAAGTCCTAACAACTGTATTCTGCACGCTTCTCGCCACATCAGAGGTAGCGGTAATACCCGTCTGCATACCGCTACCTCTAATCTTTATGAATTGACTACTTGTTACTTTTGCTATGATAATCACAGCGCAAGGCGGTGATTCATCACTCTGCTCGCGAATGTCGGCTTTTCATGCGGAAAAAGCCTTTATGAATACAGATTTTGCTGTGTGGTCGGTAAAGTGAGCCGTTTTCAGCATTTCCGAATGCGGGAATGCTTTATGAATCGAGGCCAAACTGTTGCAAAAGAGGTGTTCAAGCGCATGGATGGAGGTGGTTTTCCTCAGTGAAAGTTCTCCATTTAGGGATATATCCCTCCTGAAAATTACCCCCCCCCCCCCCCCCCACACACACACACACACACACACACACACACACACACACACACACACACACACACACACACACACACACACACACACACACACACACACACACACACACACACACACACACACACACACACACACAAACAAAAATTGCAATTGTTAAATTTTTCTGCCATAGTTTCACAGCTGCTTTGCATAAACCCTTGCATGCACTCTTCTGGGTCCTCAAGTGCGTGCATGCGCTCTCATATGTGCATACACGGACGCTCCCAACGACTCCCAAGGCAGCACTGATTGGTGCTAGGGAACATGTTCCCTCAGCCAATCTGTGCCTGTTTTTTCTGGTTGCTGTTACAGCCAATAAGAGGGATCATTCTTAGGCTGGGACCACATTTGCATCGCAGAAGATTGGTGCAGTTTTGCATGGACGATTTTGCGCATATATTGGGCATTTTAAAGTATGCTTCACCAACCATAGACCTCTGGCACTTGCTGGCAATCTATGGTAATCACATGCGTTTTCAAATTTTATGCATTCTTAAACCTGTAGAAAATGAGGATATGGATGATTAAGAGGCTTCTTGGATCCTCCTCCACAACCACCGAAGCTTGCTGAGACCCTCTTTTTCATAATCACGCTCTTGTCCATGTACGAGTTCAGTCGTACTACACTGGCGCAAGTCTGGCCTGCACCTACACAATAGCACAAAGTGCACAAGCGGCTTCCTGCTATTGTGCAGGTATGGTCCATACATGGAAGGGGGGGGGGGGGGGAGAGAGAGAGAGAGAGAGGGAGGGACTAGAACATATTCAACAATCTCTTGTTGAATATGTTCAGAGGGTCCCTGCGCTGGTACGGCTATGCAAACCAAAAATGGTGCTGTAGCAAAAAAAAAAAACTGATAGACTGCAAAAAAAGGCATTGGCGAACCTTGAGAATAATCGATTGCTGTGCATCCAAGTTTGTTATCAAACTAGGTGTATGTGAGCTCATTTTAATCTAAAGCCCCATCTAGATGGAGCGATTAGCCGCCGGATCAACTCTTCCACATCCCCGCGCGTACCCGACACGTCACTGCTCGTCCGCGTCGGATTCGATACCCGCTCGTCCCCGCCGCTTATCTTCCGCTCGATTCCCTGCCATTGTCCGCTCGTGGGGAACGAGCAGGGAATCAGCGGTGGCGAGATTGGACCGGTCGGATCTTATCAATCGAGCCGCATCAGAGGCTCGAATGATAAGGCACATCTAAGCGTGTAGACCTAGCATAAAGGAGTTGTATAATAGATGTTGATGCATCCTACAGCTTGAACGCATGCCACATAAAAGAAAGGTAGGGACAATCTCAATCCATCATTCAAAAAAAAAAAAAAAAAAGTAATTTTCAAAATTATGACCAAACTTGGGAAAATTTTAGGAAAACTACAAGAGTCCAAACCTTACAAACTATCCATATTTTAATAGCCCTAGACATTCACCTTTCATATTGGTTGACATGTGTGGCCTTATTCTGTTATTCAGAATTTCCAGGGCCCTTCAAAGAAAGAATGGCGCTAAAATAATTAGAGCAAAAAATTGGCCTGTGAAAAAGCCACATGCACACGTCACGTTTAATTGCCTGCTTTATGCTCAGCTAGCTATGAAATGAGAAATACCGGTATGTGGTATAATTTTAATCGTGATAAGTGGTAGAATAGGTTTTTGGGTTGAGGCCTATGTCATGTGAATTTGTTTACTGCCAAACAATCAAAAGCAATAAAATTGCTATTTTCATATAGTCTGTACCAAAATAAGCCACTTGTAAAAAAAAAAAACTCAGTGACAGAATTTAAAAAAGAGAATACATACATTGTTACCTTAGGGATTCCACTGTTAAAATATGTATGCCATGAGGGTGTGTTAATATTTTTTGCAAATAATGGCTTGTACTTACTTTGAGTACAATGGAAGAAAAAAAACAAAATATTGGCGCCATACATTGTACTAGGGACTCAATTAAAATGTTGTAATTGCCAGGATAAAGAGGCAAATACAATGTGTTGGTTCTAACTACATTAGACCTTTTTTATTTTCAAAACTATAATAGCTGAAAAAAAAATGTATTCCCTTTAAAAATGTACACAAAATAAAATACTTTTTAGCAAAAAGTACCACCCAAAGAAAGCCGAGTTTTTCTCTCCCACAAAATAGGTCATTTAGGCATGATAAGTAGTGAATAGTTAAATCCGAGCTGGAGGGTGTATAGTTCTGAGAATCTCCATACTTGTAATTCATTGGATGAAGTCAAAAGTATCTTTAGCTTCACTTAAGGAGGCCACTAACGGTCCGATTTCTAGCGAAAAATCGTTTGAGCAATCAGAAATTCTGATCGGATTGGTTGTAAATAATCTCAGTTGATGGGCACAATCTATTATAAAAATAGTCTTTCGATTGGATTTTCGCCAAACCAATATTTGGATTTTCTTGTTGGTTGTGATAGATAGGAAGCTAAGATTGGTTGGTTGATGGTGTAGTGAACGATTTTTCATCCGATCAGAATTATCTGATCGCTTGAATGATTTTTTGCTAGAAATTCGATCGTTAGTGGCCACCTATAGACTTCAACACATCTCTGCCCTGGTTTTGAGATTTAGCATATTCCCAGAAGCCTAGATCGTTCGTTTGAGTGTCTTCTGTGAACTTTAAAAAGAAACATATACTTACCTAAAAAGAGGGAAGCCTCTGGATCCTAATGCGTTTTCCTAAAGCTGGCCACTAACGGTCCAATTTCTAGTGAAAAATCGTTCGAGCGATCAGAAATTCTGATCGGATGAAAAATCGTTCACTACACCATCAACTAACCAATCATTGCTTCCTATCTATCACGACCACCAAGAAAATCCAACTTTTTGTTCGACGAAAATTCATTCGGGCGACATTTCTTTCACTCGTTCATAATCGATTGTGTCCACCAATGGAGATTATTTACAACCAATCCGATCAGAATTTCTGATCGCTCAAACGATTTTTCCGCTAGAAATTGGACCGTTAGTGGCCAGCTTAATGCTGATCAGGGCCGCGCTCCTCTTCTGGCACGAGAGCAGCCGTGCTGTAGCTACAGGAGCACGGCCGTGCCGACACAGTAGCCGCACCTACACACGCGGCTCCGGCTTACTGCGCAGGCATGGCTGTGCTCACGCAGGCATAATACTAGGCCTGAACAATTTTAGGAAAAGATTGAATTGAACGATTTCTGCCAGAAATTGCGATTTCGATTTGATTTACGATTTTTAATACACAATGATGAATCAGCACTCCAATGGTGAGTATGAGTGTCTCCAGTATAGGGAGCCAAGTATAGGCGCACCCAGTATAGTTTAGTCAGCTATAGGTTAGCTAGCTATAGGTGCCACAGTACAGGTTAGCCAGTATAGGTGCCACAGATCTCCCATTAAGTGTATATAGGCAGATCCCCACTGCGCTGCCGCCTGCACCTGCCTTGCTCCGGCCCCTCCTCCAGACAGTCCTGATCTTCCTTGCTGCACCGCCGCACGGAGAGAAGCTGCGAAGAGGCAATGAGCATTTGCCTAGTATCGGCGGGGCCTTTAACAGAAAGTAACATTAAGATCCAGAGGTTTACCTCTTTTTATACAAGTATGTGATTTCAACTCAGGAACACTTACTTTCTACCCATTTAATGAAAATATTTATGAAGATGTAGCACTTCACACTGTGATTGTGATGCACGTTCCTTCCCCATATCCAGAAACCAAAGCAATAGCCAGGTGGTGTTCTTACACAAAAGAACAGTTGAATTTGATGATCTCCAGTGCATAACACAAGCAGTTTAATTTTAGTCCATTACTAATACAAAAACACTATACGTTCCCATTAAATGTAATGCTAATGGAATTGTCAGTCCTCAAAGTGGTTCATTTAAAGAGAATCTGTACTCTAATATTCTTACACTAAAAAGCATACCATTCTATTCCTTATTTTCTCCTGTGCCCCTCTGTGCTGTTTCTGCCACTCTCTGCTGCAATCCTGGCTTGTAATTAACAGTTTTAGGCAATGTTTACAAACAAACTAACCAGCTTCTAATAGGCTCAGCTAAGCATAGTGTGTGAGTATGCAGGGGGCCTGCAGAGGGTGTGTATCGCTTCTACCAATCACAAGCAGCCCTGCACATTCCACACAATCAAAGCCTTAGTCCGACAAACAGGACAGAGGAAAGATACATTGATTTATTACAGAGACAGTGTAATTAGGAAGAGCTGCAGTAAGCCCCAGCACATTAGAACAGGCATAGGAACTCATAGGATAGAAGAACTAAGGCTGAAAAAATTGTTACAGAGTCTCTTTAAATGCACCCAGATGCACAGATCTCATAGGAGGGCTTTGCCATGTCCAGCCAGCATATACCATGCTGACGTTACAGCATTCTGCAGTCCTGGAATCCTGGTAAATGCAAGGAGGTAATTCTGTGGAGCAATGAAACCAATGCCAGGCGCATCAATCACCAAAAGAAATTACTACTAACAGATAAGAAGAATTTGTGATAAACAGTTCCACTGTGGCATATGTAAAGGACAATGAAATGACTGACAATAGCCAAGACATGCTGGAGAACCTGTCAGCCGCTTGCTACACACGTGATCAGTTATCACTTATTTTCCTTGTAATTCTTCCAACTGAGAAACACAGCATTTAATGTGCATTTCTGAGCAAGAAGGATATGACCTTTATCCTCCTGATGCATGTCAGGATCTGGCAGCTGAAAGCAATGACAAATAATGGTACAAGCCGCTGTGCTTACAGATCACAACCTTTTAACAGCAGCAAAACAGACATGGGCGACTGCAGCAACAACAGCTGATGTTTCTAGAACATCAAACTAAATATCACTATATAGTATACATTTATTTCGGAGAGCTACTACTACCATAGCACTGAAAATACTGACACCTAAAATTGCTCTATGTTTATAAATGTTGGAGAACACTGACATCTAGCGTCCGCTGTGAGAAAAAACAGGGATTTGAATCTAAGTAGGCAGATTTATGTTCTAATCAAAAGAGAGAACTTTTTACATGGATAACCCTACAAAAAAAAAAAAAAATTATATATATATATACACACACACACACACACACACACACATACATACATGGTGGGTTTTCCACATTTTGTCACATTACTGCCACAAACATGCATCAATTTTATTGGAATTCCACATGAAAGACCAATACAAACCTGGGTGTGTTGAACGCGTTTATAGCGCGTTTTTCACTGCGTTTTCTGCGCGTTTGCGCGTTTTTTACACGTTTTTGCGCAACTTTGAGGTTTTCTGAATCCTAACGCAAAATTTTGCATGGTAGCATTATATTTACGCATCTTGATGTGGAGTTTGCATCTTTATGCGGATTTTATGCGAATTTATGCGGATTTATAATCTTGCAGTATTATTGAATTTTTTTATTTTTTTTTATTTCTTCTTTACTCTATAACATGATTATAAGATGCAAATTTATTTCACAGTTATATTTAACTTATAACAAGCTGGTTGTACAACTGAGCTATATTTTTCTAGTGAAATGTATATGCTTATGTGGAGAACTTCTTATATATTGTTTATTTGTTATTTGTTAAATATATATATTATATACTATGCCATTGGATACTTACATAACTTGTATGCTGAAAAATTTTTCAATAAAAATTATTGTGGAAAAAAAAAAAAAAAAAAAAAAAGACCAATACAAAGTGGTGTACATGTGAGAATCATACATCATTACAAACATTTTTTACAAATAAATAACTGCAAAGTGGGGTGTGCGTAATTATTCGGCCCCCTGAGTCAATACTTTTCAGAACCACCTTTTTCTGCAATTACAGCTGCCAGTCTTTTAGGGCCTAGGTTCTCAACGTGTGGTACACGTACCCCAGGGGGTACTTCTGATGGTTCCAGGGGGTACTCGGGCTTGATATTCTTAACCAAGAATAACAAATTTAGAGTTTTAGAAAATGATAAATCCTATTTAACCACTTCGCCATATCTGGACGCATATATCCGTCCAGATAGGCAGTGGTGCTGCAGCCGTGTGGTGCGCGCGATCGGGCGCGCCCCCCGCTGCCCCCCCCCCCCCCCCCCGATCAGTGAATGGGAATATAATTCCCATTCACCGATCCAAGTCCCCAGCAGAAATAACCGACGCTTTCTCATCAGAGAGCGTGGTATTTCTGCCCCCAGGAAACAACTTCTCTTCATTTTAGTTCCTAGATGCGACATCGTTCGCATCTAGGAATTTTTTGAATGTGGCCATCTTGTGGCCAAATAGTAAACTGCACCCACATACCTGTATTGAATAAAAAATACATTATATTACATCTAAAATTTGGCTATTTACCCCCCAAACTAAAATTACCCAAATACATTTTTGTATTAAAAAAATAATAAAAAAAAAATTACAATTAAAAAAAAAAAAAAACTACATAAATAGTTACCTAAGGGTCTGAACTTTTTAAATATACATGTCAAGAGAGTATTTTATTAAATTTTTTAAAATTATAAGCTTG